>NW_015171601.1:22473-44400 GCF_001447785.1 Gekko japonicus
TGATGGAGGAGTAGGGTTACCATATCCAGGTTGGGAAACTCCTGGAGGTTAGTGGATGGTGCCTGGGCACCTCAGGGACCTCAGGCGGACTACAATATCACAGAGTCCACCCTCCAAAGAATCAGATTTCTCCAGGGTTACTGATCTCTGTAGTCTGGGGATGAGCTGTAATTCCAGAGGATCCTGAGGTCCCACCTGGCAGCACATGATAGACCGTAAGAGGACATTCATCAGGCAAGACATGGCTATCCCTTTCCAGTTTTAAGTGGAGATGTAAAGGGCAAAGATGGAGGTCCAAGGTCAGAGGTAACAGAATGGTGGCAGGGATTTCACCATCTGATCATAACTAGTTTTGACCATACGTAGCACTGGCGAGATTTGACACTAGATTACTTTTTTACCATCCAGGAACTGAGGAAGCAAAGCCCTTCCACATTCGGTCATCTCTTTACCTCTGACAATAAACAGTTAAATCTGAGCACTGTGTGGTTGATTGGCATGAGTCTGTTTTTGGAGCTTGGGGGCGTCAGAAGAGGTAGAAACGTGAAGGAAAGAAGCAGACCATATCTCGATAGGGTTGCCAGCTCTGGTTTGGGAAATACCTGGAGATTTTGGGTGGGTAATCCTGAGCAGGGTGGTGTTTGGGGTGGGGAGAGACCTTGGTAGGTTTTAATGCCCTAGAATCCACCCTCCAAAGCAGCCAGTTTCCCCAGGGGAACTGATCTTGGTCACTTGGAGATCAGTTGTAGTAGTGGGAGGTCTTCAGGTTCTACCTGGAAGTTGGCAGCCCTGCATTTTCAATAGGGTCGTCTTGGGGTGAGGGGCGATTTCCTGCTCCTGAGGAAAGAACAAACTCATTGAAACCGGAGACCCGGTGACCGATTCCGCGCACGTGCCCTTACCTGTACCCAGGAGGGAAAGGGGAACGCCATTCCACCTCCTTCAGTTAATTACATTTTGCCATCCTCAATTTGTTAACCCGAGGCAATTCAATGGCTCCTTAATTGGAGCATTGTTCAATTAAATGCTTGGAGACTAAACAGGGGCGGACATTGTTTGGATGAGAATGCACACGTCGCCGGGTTTGCACCAAAACGAATTTGATGACGGAAGAGGCGATGTGTGCATTCCTCTCACGAGGCATCTCAAATGGAATCATTCATGACCGGTATTTATTCATGTGTTTGAAACTGTCTTATGTTTCAGCTCAGGTGTAGAGTTCAGCTGGCTAATTTTAATATTAGCACCCATTGGTAATACACAAACAGTTGCAGGGTCTCACGGCATGCTGAACTTATTATTTTTTTAAAAAAATCTGTGGCAGTTTGGTGAGGCAGTTTGGTGTAGTGGTTAAGTGTGCGGACTCTAATCTGGGAGAACCGGGTTTGATTCCCCGCTCCTCCACTTGCACCTGCTGATGTGACCTTGGGTCAGTCACAAGCTCTGGCACAGCTGTCCTTGAAAAAGAGCAGTTTCTCTCAGAGCTCTCTCAGCCCCACCCACCTCACAGGGAGGAGAAGAAGAAGAAGAAGAAGAAGAAAGGAGGGGGGGAGGAAGAGGAGGAGGAGAAGAATGGATTTATACCCCACACTTGCACTGCCACAGTGCCACTTGTTCTGGAATGTGCCACTTGTTCTGATGGCAAATAAGCACCTCCCAAGACATTCACTTTCCCTGGGTCTCTGGGAGAGTCTGACTGCTGGGTGCTGCCTGTTGACCTGCCTTAAGTGCTGCTGGCTGGGTTTCCCCATTGAAAACAATGGAGGTAATGAGGGTAACCTGTTTGGGTGCACATAGAATTGAGCCCACTAGTCCAATTGCTTTGTGACATGGGTTTTTTTTTGTGGGGAGAGGCTCCCAAAGCTACCTTGAAAATTTGGAGCATCTCCCCCAAACCCCCTCCCCCTCAGAGCCACTAACAGCACCCTGGGGGGAAAGTAACTTTTCCCCCACCATAGAGAACAAAGAGACACCATAGAGAACATAGAGACGTCTGCTCCTTGGGAGGAAAGCGATGGTGACCCTAAACAGCATGATAAAAAAGTAGAGAGATCACCCTGCCAACAAAACTCCGCATGGTCAATGTGAGAGTTGGACTATAAGGAAGGCCGAGCGCCGAAGAATAGATTCTTTTGAACTATGGTGCTGGAGAAGACTCTTGAGAGTCCCTTGGACTGCAAGAAGATCAAATCAGTCAATCCTAAAAGAAATCAACCCTGACTGTTCCCTGGAAGGCCAGATAATGAAACTGAAGCTCAAATACTTTGGCCGCCAAATGAGAAGGGAGCACTCACTGGAGAAGACCCTGATGCTGGGAAAGATTGAAGGTCAAAGAAGACGGGGACGGCAAAGGATGAGATGGTCAGACAGTGTCATGGATGCAACAAACATGAAATTGAGCAAACTTCAGAGGACGGCGGAAGATAGGAAGTCCTGGCGTGATCTGGTCCATGGGGTCGTGAAGAGTCGGACTTGACTGTGCGACTGAACAACAACAAAGAGAACAAAGGAGGGGATGGGGGCAACCTTTTTTGGGGCCCATAGAATTGGACCCCCAGGTCCAATGCTTTTGAAACTTGGTGGGTATCTTGGAGAGAGGCTACAGCATCTACCCTGCGGGTTTGGAGCCTCTCACTCAGATCCCCTCCCCTCCAGCCCACAGAATATTCCCTATGTTTTTGCCATTGACTTCAATGGCCCATAGGATATAATGGGGCCGAATTGCCGCCGAATTTCGGCGGCAATTCGGCGGCAAGCCGATTCAGATCAGAAAATCTGAATCGGCCCAGAGCAGCCCGGAAGGGGCCTGAATGGGCCATTTTCGTGGGTGAATTCGGTTCAGACGAACCGAATGCAAATCCCTACTCAGAAGGAAAAGGAGAGTGTAAGCCACTCTGAAACTCCTTCGGGTAGTGAAGAGCGGAGTATAAATCCAATCTCTTCCTCTCTTCTTCTTTCCTTGATCAGATATATTGCTAATCATCACCCACCTTTTTTGCAATTAACTCACAGCTGAATTGTAGGAGCCCTATTGGGTTTCAAAGGCAAGGGAGATGCTTCGCTATTGCCTGCTTCTTCGTAGCAATGCTGGACTCCCTTGGTGGTCTCCCCTCCAAGTACTAACCATGGCTGACCCTGCTTAGCTTCCGAGACCTGATGGGATTGGGCTAGCCTGGGCCATCCAGGTCAGGCCTACCTGATCTGGTGGGAGGCCCCATGTGGTTTTCAAGGCAAGAGGCACAAACAGAGGTGATTTGCCACTGCCTGTCTCTGCATAGAAACACTGGACTTCCTTGGTGGTCTCCCATCCAAATGCTAACCATGTCTGACCCCTGCTTAGCATCTGAGACCACCAGCAGCAGCAGCAGCAGAAGAAGAGGAGGAGGAGGAGGAGGAGATTGGATTTATACCCTGCCCTTCACTACCCAAAGGAGTCTCAGAGCGGCTTACAAACTCCTCTCCCTTCCCCTCCCCACAACAGACACCCTGTGAAGTAGGCGGGGCTGAGAGAGCTCTGAGAGAACTTGTGACTGACCCAAGGTCTGTCTTGGGAGGTGCTTGTTTGACACGAGAACAAGTGGCACACTCCAGAACAAGTGGCTCTGTCAGAGTTGTTCTCTCAAGGGCAGTTTTCTCAGAGCTCTCTCAGCCCCGCCTACTTCACAGGGTGTCTGTTGTGGGGAGGGGGAGGGGAGGTAGTTTGTAAGCCACTCTGAGACTCTGAGGGAGGGGTAGGAATCCAATCTCTTCTTCTTCCCCTCCCCACAACAGACTTCCTGTGAGGTAGGTGGGGCTGAGAGAGCACTTTTGAGGACTACTCTTGAGAGAACAGTTCTGAGAGAACTTGTGACTGACCCAAGGTCACGCCAGCAGCTGCATGTGGCGGAGTGGGGAATTAAACCCGGTTCTCCCAGATTAGAATCCGTGCTTCTAACTGCTACAAAGTGGCTCTCTTATTAGTTTTCAAATTACAACAAAATATCTTTCTTCCTCCAACAGGGGGTGGAAAGTGCTGTCAATGTATGTAATATCAGGAAACCACCCTGGAAGCAATGGAATCCAAACTTTTGTAAGATTTTATACCCATCTTCAGCTGCTCAGTCCAGATATTTATGCTCTCTTGTGCTCCCCTTTCTTCCTCTCTGGCTGAGTCTGGATTGGCTTTTCCCTCCATTGTTTTACGAAACCCACGTCAGAAATTCCCCTCTGCGTTGCATGCTGCTTTCACTTCCTTTGATCATCGGATTTTATGGTAGCCTCCACACTCCATGCTGCTTTCACTTCCTTTCATCATTGGATTTTATGGTACCTTCTGCATAGATTTATGGCCGTTTTATGGCCGTTCAGGGGTGACTTTGCCGTTAGTAGGGCCATTGCCCTGAGGTATTTGGATGTGGTTTTGAGGTGCACCTTTTCCTCCCAGTTGAGAAAATATGGAGCAAATGCTAGATGCAGAATCGCCCGATGTTTCCCACTCTCCCTTTCCCTTTTCACCTTTCCCAGCCTTCCCGGCTAAAAAAGCCGGCAAGTGAGTCATCATCGCTCATCTCCTCATCCACTCGGGTGCTGTTTTCGTGTCACCTTGACAAGTGAGTCGTGTCCCCGCAGAGGAGCTTTTCTTTTCCTTGTTAAGTGGCATGAAACCTGACCTTACAGGGCCCTTGCAAGTTTCCCATTGACCAGAACCCTCTGGGGATATTTTTCTGAGGGACGTGAACTCCTGAAAGGGCGGCGGCAGACAGCCGGCCTTCAAATTGGTGTTGGACGATGCAACCGGCTGGAAAACCAGCGGTCTCACCAAGAACAGTGGGGGAGAAGATTAGCATGGAAGTGAATCGGGGAAGCCCTGACCTGACTGGCCCAGGCTCACGTGATCTCGTCAGATCTCAGAAGCTAAGAAGTCTTCTCTCTACGTGGGGCTGCCCTTGACTCTGCTCCGGAAGTTGCAGCTAGTGCAGAATCCAGCAGCTCGTATCCACCCGGTCCGGCGTGAACTGCTTGGGCTGCCTATTGAATTCCGGATCCGCTTCAAGGTGCTGGTGCTTACTTTTAAAGCCCTATATGGCTGGGGGCCAGCATACCTTCGAGCAGGGGTCATTTCGTAGAAAAAGAGGTCCAGGAGCTCATTAGCATAACTTATTAGCATAACTTGTTTGCATATGCCACACCCCCAGACATCACCGGAAGTGTGTCAGAAGGCATCACCCACTGCTCAGGCTCCACTGGACTCTTTTGGATTGCTAACTATTGGGGGGGGGAGGTGCAGATCGATCCTCGCAGAGGAGGGAGAGCTTGTACCTGAAGGCGGGGTGGGGGAGGACTCTGCAGCTTACCTGGCTGCTTCTTGCTCTGACTGAGGGCTGCTGGGAGCAGGGGGTGGGGCTTGTTGCATGTGCCCGCCCCCTGGGCTCCTTACTGCCGGAGCTCCGCTCCTGTGCACTCCTGCAGGAAATGACCCCTACCTTCGAGACCGCCTCTCCCCATATGAGCCCTGGAGGGCACCGTGGTCCACAAATCAACATCTGCTAGTGGTTTTGGGACCCAGGGAAATCCGACTTGCCTCGACCAGGGCCAGGGCTTTTTCAGCCCTGGCCCCTGCCTGGTGGAATGAGCTCCTATGTGAGATCAGGGCCCTGCTGGACTTACTACAGTTCCACAGGAGCTGCAAGACGGAGCTCTTCCACCAGGCATTTAGTTCTTGCAGCGGACATCCACCTCTCCCCACCCCATCTTCTCAGGCCTTAGTTCTTCTGGCCCAGCTTTTCTGGCCAATTATCCATCACTGGCCTGATCCTGATTGTTCATCTGATTGTCTTATGGTTACATGGTATTTTATTATATTTATGTGTAAATTGTTGTTTTAATATTATTTTAAGTGTATTGTTTAATTGTTGTTCACCACCCTCAGCCCACTTGGGGAGGGCGGTATATAAATCTAATAAAATAAATTAATAAATAAGCAAGCAGGGTTGACTCTGGTTAGTACTTGGATGGGCGACCACTAAGGATGGCCAGGAACGCTGTGCAGAGGCAGGCAATCGGCAGACCACGTCTGCAACTCGATAGCATTTCCCACCACCTGTTGGAGGGAGAAAGATATTTCATTGTGATTTGAAAACGAATGAGAGAACTTTGACAAAATGTAGCGAAGCAACAGAGAAGACTGGAGAAGAGTTCCCAGTTGCGTACAGATGTTTTTTTTTAAAAAAACCCTACAGCCTGATTAACAGGGAAGGAGATAGTCATCACATTCACACACACCCCCGGGGAAAATAAAAGCTTAAAATCTAATTCAAATCACAGTTTGGGTCAAATTCTCCAGTTCGTTGCTCATGTGGCGAGCTTGTCACAACTGCAATGTTTACCTCTTATTTTTACAGAAGGGAAGATGCATTCTGAGTGTGGTGAGATCAGAGAGTCACCATGTTCTGAAGAAGATCTATTCGTGATGGACAACTGTGATACAGCAAATATCTATCTATCTCTCTGTCAGGTAGCCCTGTCATAGGTCTGGAATGTGGAGGGGTGCCCTCCCGTTTTCTGTCTCAGCTGTCCCTGGCTCACCAACTGTTTGCTATCTTATGCTTGACCTTGTAGATGCTCCAGCTGCAGTTTTACTCAGCTGGGAAAGTTAATGGCTATTGCGTTGCCTGCTTGCTTTGCCCGCACGCGCGAGATATATCCATGGGCTCATGCTTACCGGGGGGATGTTTGATTCTAGTATAAGTCAGAGGCCCTTGTATAGGCGGCCATTCCTGACACAAGCTGTATACAAGTCTCTAGTACTGGATTTACCAATAAACAGTTATCTTCTCATGAAGCCCTATGTTGAGTAACCTAGCTAATGACCCTGACACTCTCTCTCTCTCTCTCTCTCTCTCTCTCTCTCTCTCCCCCCTCCCGCCCTTTCTGCACTCTCCTTTTAATCCATGTTCAGCTCAGCGTCCTTGAAGTGAGTCTGTACTAAAATCAAACTCAACCTTCTTTTTAATCCATTGTTGGGTCCCCCCCCCATTCTGCATTATATTCCCTCCCTTCATTGGTCAGCCCATTTTCAGCCTGCCGTTGCCCCGCGTTATTTGGATGCTGTTTTGCCGTGGACTTAAATTGCCTCGACTCGAACACTGAGAAAATCTGTAGTGGCCGGCAAATGCGGAAAGGACCCACCACCACCACACAAACACACGTTGCTTTCAACAGAAAAGTCCGACTTGGGGGGAAACGACACAGGAAAGTCCTGTTACAATTTGAGAATCTGGTTTTTGAGATGGCAGTACTTGACCGATGGAATCACAGCTGCCCGGGCACACACAGGGCCGGTGCCAGGTTTTTTTGCACACTAGGTGAGGCAATCTTCTGCCCCCCCCCGCCCATGTGCCCACCAATTTTCAAACAAAAATGCATTTTAGAAAGAATTTGAAATTGTGAGAACAAGTAACACAATCTCCGATTTTCTCTCTCAAACAGAAAAACACAAACCACAAAGCATTTTGAAAAATCCTGTTAATTGTGATTTTGAAGGCACTGGCCGGCAGTCCCTCCCTTGCTCGCTCACTCACCCGGCCAGAGAGGGAGCCACCACTGCTGCGGGAGAGACAGAGGAGGAGGCAGCAGCAGCCCTGTGTCAGCCATGCCGGGCACCAGCCAGACCCTGGTGCTCTAGGGCGGGTGAGCCACGGGAGTGCCATCAGCGAAGGGCTTTTGGTGAGGGAGGGGTGACTGAGTAGGGGCAGGACAGCAGGACAGCGGGGCGCTCTCCTTAGGTGGCGCCCTAGGCAACTGCCTAACCCCGCCTTATGGAAGCGCCAGCCCTGGGCACACAACAACTTGGGGGATGGACCCTCCATATTATATGGTTCTTAAATGCTACAGACTCTGTGTGCAGAATCTGAACAAACAATTAATTTCCAGCAGAAGGAGTAGCATTAAAATTGGCTCCAAGTTATTAACCAAAAAGAGCTGTGATTTAGGCACCGCCGGTCTAAGTACCTCCACCCCCTTGATACTTCTCTGCCGACCCCATCCATTCATTGACTCCCCAGCCCACAGTTGCCTCTTTCAATATCCTGCATCCTCCTTGTGTACAAATATTCTGTCCTGCTTCCAAACAGGAGCTGCCATGTAATTTCCTTAACGTACAATTTCCCTAGGCAAATAATACATTTTTTTTTGGGTAGCTTACCCCGATGCTGTCAGTTTTTCTATTTGTGTTTTATTGCTATGGTATCTACACAGCTTGGGGAGAGACAGAGACACTATAATCCCATTTTTAAAACATAGTCTTTATGTCCAATGGGTTTACAATTGGAGGCTGAAACAAAAGGCCAAAAAAATAATAGTAATCTAACAGTTCAAGACGTCAATGAACCAAGTCTCCTAAATTCTTTCCTGCAGCTGAATATTCATTGTATTGTTTTTATATCCTCTGTCACAGAATTCAGATGGGAGACCACCAAGGAAGGCTCAGCAGAGGAAGGCAATGACAAACCACCTCTGCTTCTCATTTGCCTCCAAAGCCCCTTGCTGGGTGCCCATAAATCTTGGATAGGAGACCACCAAAGAAGGCTCAGCAGAGGAAGGCGATGGGCAACCATCTCTGCTTCCCTGAAAGCCCCTTCCTGGGGTCGCTATAAGTCTTGGATGGGAGACCACCAAGGAAGGCTCTGCAGAGGAAGGCAATGGTCAACCACCTCTGCTTCCCACTTGCCTTAAAGGCCCCTTGCTGAGGTTGCCATAAGTTGATTGGGACTTTTTGGTACGTATGTATGTTTCATAGAGAGCCACAGTGCCGTAGTGGTTAGAGTGTCGTACTAGGATCCGGGAGAAGCAGCTTTGAATGCCCACTCTGCCATGAAAGCTCACTGGGTGACCTTGGGCCTGGCCTACCTCACAGACCTGTTGTGAGGGTAAAATGGAGGAAAGGAGAATTAGATAAGCCACCTTGGATCCCTATCAGTGTTCCCTCTAAGCTGAGTTAGTGTGAGCTAGCTCCAGGTTTTTTAGCCTCTGGCTCACACATATTTGCCTTAGCTCAGGAAGAAGAAGAGTCTCAGAGTGGTTTACAAATTCACAGGGTGTCTGTTGTGGGGAGGGGGAGGAGTTTGTAAGCCACTCTGAGTGAAGGGTGGGGTATAAATCCAATCCTCCTCCTCCTCCTCCTCCTCCTCCTCCTTCTAGGGCGGGAAGGTGAACCTGGACCTTAGGAAAAACTTTTTGACAGTCAGAGTTGTGCAACAGTGGAAACCGCCCGTGGGGGGTTGGGGTGCCCCCCCCCCCCGGCAGTCTTTAAGCAGCGGCTGGACAAACCCTTGTCAAGGATTCTCTAGGCTGATCCTGCATTGGGCAGGGGGTTGGACTAGATGGCCTGTATGTATGGCCCAACTCCAGGGGTCATTTCATAGGAAAAGAAGTGCAGGAGCTCATTAGCATAACTAATTAGCATACCTTATTTGCATATGCCACACCTCCTGACATCACCGGAAGTGTGTCAGAAGGCAACACCCACTGCTCAGGCTCCACTGGACTGTTTTGGATTGCTAGCTATTGGGGGGGGGGACATGCAGATCTGTCCTCACAGAGGAGGGAGAGCTTGTACCTGAATAAAACTTGGTCTTAAAGGTGCCACTGGACGGTTTTGGACTGGGGGGGGGCTCTGCAGCTTACCTGGCTGCTTTTTGCTCTGACTGAGGGCTGCCGGAAGCAGGGGGTGGGGCTTGTTGCATGTGCCCGCCCCCTGGGCTCTTTACTGCCGGAGCTCCACTCCTGTGCGCTCCTGCTGGAAATGACCCCTGCCCAACTCTATGATTCTGTATGCCGCTTAGATCCACTGGACGATCCTTTTCCCTCCTCACACCCAACGCACAGCTGTTGCGGAACAGTTTGCCACCCAGAGGAACAGGCTAGTTCAAAATGTGGTCGGATCTACTCTCCTTGCGCGGCGCGGGCCGTGCCCTCTCATGATGCTTTTTATCAACAATGAAACAATGAATAATTAAGAGGCTATGCATTATGCAGGTCGCGATTCAATTAGGCGCCTTCCATAAGGTACAGTGGTACGGCCGCAGCAGTAAGCTTCTTGTAGGGCGGGGGGGAATAAAAGCGCTCCATCAAGTCGCTAGTTACACTGGCAAAAAAACAGACGAGGAAGACCGAGCAAACGAGTCGCAAGATAATTGCAGGATCATCGCCTTGGCCTTACGGCTGCCTTGAGCTATTGGCAGTAAAAAAAGATAATACTTCCCCAGTGTGGGACAGGCACTGGGTAAGAGAAGAAACCACTGGGTCTCGAACTGCTTCCATCTCTCTGCTCCCGCAGCCTCGGAACGGAGGCATAAAACATCATAATTGGGTCGAGCTCAGGACTGAAACTTTTATTGTCGAATTGCATACAGGAAGGAACCGCGACCCATTCGCTGGAGAACAACAATCCCTGCCGAGAGGAGAGCTTCAAAATAATGGGCTACCCCTGGAGAGTGTTCTGAAGCTGCAGCTGTTTGCAGAATGGTGAGGCTAGACGGCTGGTCGGGGGCGACTACCTGGAGTGTTCGAGTCTGACATCGTAGCAATTGCACTGGCTGCCAATCTGCTCCTGAACCCAATCCAACGTGTAAGCTTTGTCCTTTAAAGCCAGTCTGGTGTAGCGGTTTGGAGCGCGGAATTTAATCCGGGTTTGATTCCACACTCTTCCACATGCAGCTGCTGGTGTGACTTTGGGTCAGTCACAAGTTCTCTCAGAGCCGTTCTCTCAAGAGCAGTTCTCTCAGAGCTCTCTCAGCCCCACCTACCTCCCAGAGTGTCTGTTGTGGGGAGGGGAAGGGAAAGGAGATTGTAAGCCACTCTGAGACTCCTTCAGGTAGTGAAGGGTGGGGTATAAATCCAATCTCCTACTCCTCTTCCTCTTCTTCTTCTACATGGCTTTGGGACTGGGATATCTGGAGGACCATCTTCTCCCATATTTTCCTGCCCAGGTATTAATATCGCAGATAAGAGGAAGAGGAGGAGGAGGCCTTCCTTATGGTCCAGGTCTTGCAGCCACACATTACTACTGGGAATACCATTGCTTTGACCATACGGACTTTTGTTGGCAGTGTGATGTCTCTACTTTTTATTATGCTGTCAAGGTTTGCCATCGCTTGGCTGTAGCCACCGTCCCATCCCAGGAACGTGAATTCTGTCACTGCTCCCATGACTTCCCCTTCTATTTGCCAAGGAGTGATGGGGCCAGATGCCGTGATCTTAGTTTTTTTGATGTTGAGTTTCAAGCCAACTTTTGCATTCTCCTCTTTCACTTTTAGCAAGAGGCTTTTTAGGTCCTCTTCACTTTCTGCCATTAGACTGGTATCGTCTGCATATCTGAGGTTGTTGATGTTTTTCCCCGGCGATCTTAATTCCGGCTTTTCATTCATCCAGGATGGCATTTCGCATGATATACGCTGCATCGTACTCCTTTTCCCCTATGCTAAACAATTCAAATGAATCAGCTTTCTTCGACCAGCTTTCTGGGCACATAGTCTGGTTCAAACCCACTTGGATCAGGGGCGGATGAAGGCTCACTGGTGCCCTAAGCACTGACCAATCTTGGTGCCCCCCCTCCTTTCCACACTGACCCAGTCCATTTTAGTTCTTGACCTGTCTGACCAGATATACAATGCAGGTGGCAGCAATACAAACATTTATTCATAGGATAACACAATATACTGTGCAAACTAAGCCTATGACATTGCAGTTCGCCAACAAAAAAAATAGAAGATAACCCTAGGGTGCACCATGGTCAATTTGCACTAGTTTTATATAAAAAAAATTTTTTTTTTACAAATCTTCATTCTTTTTCTTTTCTTTTCACCCTTTCCCCAACTTTGTGGTGCCCCCTTTGGCCCTGGTGCCCTAAGCACGTGCTTAGTCTGTTTCAGGGCTCTTTTTATAGAAAAAGCCCAGCAGGAAATCATTAGCATAATAGGCCACACCCAACAGCAGGAACTCATTAGCATATTGGGTCACACCCCTGACAGCACAGCTCATTAGCACATTAGGCCGCACCCCCATGTTACCAGAAGTGTGGTTATCCAGCCACACCCACCTTTTGCTTGTTATTCTGTTTACCTTGTTTGTTGTCAAAACCCAGGGCCTTTTTTGTAGCAGGAACTCCTTTGCATAGAACTCCATTCCTGTGCGTTCCTGCCCAAAAATAGCCCTGGTCTGTTTAGTGGTTAATCCGGCCATGACTTGGATCCAAGGGAAGTGTCCTCATTCCCCTCCATTCTCACTCCTGCCTGTCAGCCAAGCACTGGTCCAGTCGCCATATTGAAAATGACTCACTCCGTCTTTACAAATGTGACTTCCTTTGAACAATTATTGGAACAGGCGCGCTCGCAAGGGTACAAGGTAATGAAACCAAAGAGTCATTTCCATTTCAAGGAATCGTCTAAATCCTATTTACCACCGAGACTTGAAACAGCTCTGAAGCAGCTGTTATGTTCTTCTGGGTAAATAATCTGTGTTAAAAAATGTATAAACGTTTATACATGTTTCCCTCGGAGACCGGAGATGCTGTGAAGCTAGAATTCTCTCCCCCCCCCTCTTGTCGCATACATAATGCATGCTTTATTTGAAAAGCTGCCTACATATATAATGTGGGAAAGAGGGGGATATCGGGGAGGGGGGGGGAGATCCTGCCAGACTAGAATATTGAAACAACGTGGAACTGTACAAGGTTATAAAGGAAAGGAAAGGGCGACGGATCCCAGACCGTCACAGAACCATATTCTGCATTTTCAAAGCACTTTATGGTCTTTTCCGCACTAGACCTTAAATCCTGGTTTAACCCTGTCCCCGAACTTACATTCTACACTACACTACACTACACTTGAGTTCACTCCTGTAATTATCTTGGGGTATTTTTTTGAGGTCATCCCTGTTTCGCCCCACACTTGTCCTGGGATAAACAGATGTTGTTAGAACCAGGGATAAATGAAGAAGAAGAGATTGGATTTATACCCTGCCCTTCACTCAAAGTCTCAGAGCGGCTCACAAACTCCTTTCCCTTCCCCTCCCCACAACAGACACCCTGTGAGGTAGGTGGGGCTGTTATGTACTAGGACCGGCCGCGTGGTAGCCTAGGTCTCCACGTGGTCAGGCAAAGTCTTCGAGCTTCGTTCCGAGAGACAATAGGCCGCATGGGTCCTAGCCACATCAATCCGGGGGCTAGGACACTAGTTAGGACCCATGGAACTCTCGGCCATTGTAAATACCAATCACGGGTGTGGGTAGGTGTTGGGGGTGTGTACTGCAGTAGAATATAAGTTGGCCTGCAAGCCGGGGTTTTTTGTCTTGCTCTTCACCTTAAATAGAAGTATGAGCTGAAGTCACTGCATCAGTCTCAGTACTTTTCAGGGGCCAAGAGAGCTCTTTCCAGAACTGTCCTTGAGAGAACAGCTGTGCCAGAACTATGGCTTGCCCAAGGTCATAGGGTTGCCAGGTCTGGGTTGGAAAAGACCTGGAGACTTTGGGGGTGGATCCGGGAGAGGGCGGGGTTTGGGGAGGGGAGGGGCCTCGGCACGGTACAATGCCATAGAGTCCCTCCTTCAAAGCAGCCATTTTCTCCAGGGGATACAAACTCCTTTCCCTTCCCCACCCCACAACAGACACCCTGTGAGGTAGGTGGGGCTGTTATGTACTAGGACCGGCCGCGTGGTAGCCTAGGTCTCCACGTGGTCAGGCAAAGTCTTCGAGCTTCGTTCCGAGAGACAATAGGCCGCATGGGTCCTAGCCACATCAATCCGGGGGCTAGGACACTAGTTAGGACCCATGGAACTCTCGGCCATTGTAAATACCAATCACGGGTGTGGGTAGGTGTTGGGGGTGTGTACTGCAGTAGAATATAAGCCGGCCTGCGAGCCGGGGTTTTTTGTCTTGCTCTTCACCTTAAATAGAAGTATGAGCTGAAGTCACTGCACCGGTCTCAGTACTTTTCAGGGGCCAAGAGAGCTCTTTCCAGAACTGTCCTTGAGAGAACAGCTGTGCCAGAACTATGGCTTGCCCAAGGTCATAGGGTTGCCAGGTCTGGGTTGGAAAAGACCTGGAGACTTTGGGGGTGGATCCGGGAGAGGGCGGGGTTTGGGGAGGGGAGGGGCCTCGGCACGGTACAATGCCATAGAGTCCCTCCTTCAAAGCAGCCATTTTCTCCAGGGGAGCTGATCTCTGTCAGCTGGAGATCAGTGGTAAAAGCAGGAGATTCCCAGGCCCCACCTGGAGGCTGGCAGCCATACAAGGTCATCCAGCCAGGTGCAAGTGGAGGAGTGGGGAATCAGACCCGGTTCTCCCAGATCAGAGTCCGCACTCTTAACCACTACACCAAACTGGCTCCCAACACCAAACTGGTAAGATATTGTGTCGCAAGTTGAATACTGATAAAACCAGGGATGAGATCCAAGTGTGGAAAGGACCTATGAGCATCGCTTGAATGGCTGATGCTGGATACCCTGTTGCCGGTTTATAGAACGAGTGCGCCAGGAGGAGGAGGAGGTTCTAGACAGAGCCAAATGGGCCTTGGGAAAGTTCCCAGTGGGAGCCACTGCCCAGGAGCATTGCTAGCAGCCCGGACCAAGCCAAGCTGAGCTCCAGCAATGCCACAGGGGCTGCTTAGCTCAGATCTGACTGAGTGGGCAGCGGGAGAGCTTCCTCCTATCGCCCCCAATGCTGGGTGGCTCTGAGCCCTGCGAAACGAAACCGGAATCCAGTGGCGCCTTAAAGACGAACGACGGTTATATCAGATAGTTTCAGGAGGATTAGCCATATAGGCAGTCTTTCCCCTTCCCCTCCCCACAACAGACACCCTGTGAGGGTAGGTGGTGCTGAGAGAGCTCTTTCCAAAACTGTCCTTGAGAGAACAGCTCTGAAAGAACTATGGCTTGTCCAAGGTCATCCAGCAGCTGCGGGTGGAGGCGTGGGGGATTAAACCCGGTTCTCCCAGATTAGAGTCCGCACACTTAACCACTACATCAAACGGGCTCTTGAATTTAATAAAAATAAAAACACATCAGATAAAAAAATACAACAATATTCCTATGTGCCAATCAGTACCCCAACACATTTTTTTTTCAGATTGGGGTTCCTAGATAGCAAACATAGATTTGTCCCTCTGAAGGGAAGGCCCAATAGAGGGGGGGGGGATGCCTGTAGTCTCAAGTAAGAGCCAGGCAGAAGAGCTCCATCTTGCAGGCCCTTCAGAGCTGTAAAAGGTCCCACAGTGCCCTGGTCTAATATGGGAGCTCAGTCCACCAGGTGGGCCAAGTCAAGGCAAGATGGTTGGGGACAAGTGGGAGTTGCTGATTGGCGAATCATAAAGCTTTCTGGGGCTCATAGGGGGAGAGGCAGTCACGCAGATGTGCAGGCAGATGTGCAGGCCGATTTTTGTCGGTATGAGCTTTTGCAAGTTAAAGCCCCCTTCAACAGATACAAGTAGGAATGGAAATCCCTGAGTCCTTATATCCCAGTTGGGTGGGAGCGGTGTTGCAAAGAAGGGAGTCAGGATGCAAAGGGACAAATGCAAAATGTACTAATAAATGCTCTAATCAAGCTGATGACAACATACAGGGAAGAATGGCAAAGGCTATTTGTGTCCATCCCTAGCCCAGGCTTAGGGGCCGCGGTGGCTCAGAGGTTAAGACGCAGAGCTGCAGACCGGAAGGTCTGTAGTTCAGCAGTTTGAGACCCGAGTGCCGCGTGACAGAGTGAGTTCCCATCTCTGGCCCCAGCTCCTGCCAACCTAGCAGTTCGAAAGCAAGGAATTGCAACAAACAGCATTCCATGTGCCTCGGCGTTTAGTCATGCCGGGCACATGACCATGGAAATGTCTTCGGACAGCGCTGGCTCTTCAGCTTGGAAATGGAGATGAGCGCCGGCCCCTAGAGTCAGATTTGACTGGCTTTCGAACAAGGGAAACCTTTACCTGTACCTTTTAGCCCAGGCTAACAGCCTGTGTTCATTAATTCTGAGATTTAGACGAGATACTGCACAAATATCCACTTGCACTAGAGCACTCACGTAAGTGGAAACCTGAGGAAAAGATCAGAGTAACCCCTCATGCTAACTTATTGTATCCCTGCTTGCATTTCCCCTTCATCAAGGTCTTGCACAACCAATTTCTGGGCCGTAGGACAGATATTTGTTTTATAGTATTGCTGCTATTTATAGTCCCCCTTTCTCACTGGGGCTCAAGGTGGATTACTCAACAAGATGAGACATCCAATAGACAGCGTAATAGGATTTGGATTGCAGCAGTCTGAAACCCAGAAGAAATCGGAAATAGAACTGAAATATTAACATTAACAGAACTGAAACGTTAACGTGGCGGATTAAATGTTGCAGAAATTATATAGAAGATCACACTTACAGTAACCGATGGTATGAACTATACATAATACAGTTTTAACGTTTTGTTTTTAAAATGTGTACATTGCCTAGGTAAAGGTAAAAGTTTCCCTTGCTTGAAAGCCAGTCGAATCCGACTCTAGGGGACGGTGCTCATCTCCGTTTCCAAGCCGAAGAGCCAGCACTGTCCAGAGATGTTTCCGTGGTCATGTGGCCGGCATGACTAGACACCGAGGTGCACGGAACACTGTTACCTGAACTATCCACAATACAGTTTTAATGTTTTGTTTTTTAAATGTGTACATTGCCTAGGTAAAGGTTCCCTTGCTCGAAAGCCAGTCGAATCCGACTCTAGGGGGTGATGCTCATCTCCGTTTCAAAGCCGAAGAGCCAGCGCTGTCCAGAGATGTTTCCGTGGTCATGTGGCCGGCATGACTAGACACCGAGGCGCACGGAACGCTGTTACCTTCCCACCGAAGCGGTACATATTTACCGACTTGCAATTTCTTGCTTTCGAACTGCTAAGTTGGCAGGAGCTGGGGCCGGAGACGGGAGCTCACTCTGTCATGCGGCACTCGGGTCTCGAACTGCCGAACTACCGACCTTCCGGTGTCTTAACCACTGAGCCACCGCAGCCTGAGTATATTGCCTAGAGCCCCACAATTCTGGGAGTTAGGCGGATTAATACATATAATGTAATAAATGAATAATAAATACAAATAAATGGTACACTCCACAGTCCCTGTCCTTTTGCCCCGTGCTTCCTTCTGAACGGCCCTATTCCTGGCGTTAAAAAGTTCTCTTAAGTACTTTAGTTTTTGCACACAGAGAATAAAGTATTGAATTTCAACTGAAGGGTCACTTGAAGAGTGATTAACACTTGGAATTCACTGCCACAGGAAGTGGTGGCAGCTACAAGCATGGACGGCTTCAAAAGGGAATTAGACAAGAATATGGAGCAGAGGTCCATCAGTGGCTATTAGCCACAAGGTATAGATAGGGGCTCTGGGGCAAGCGATGCCCTGTCTTCTTGGTGCTTGGGGGGGGGGTCAACCGTGGGAGGGCTTCTAATGTCCTGGCCCCACTGGTGCCTCCTGATGGCACCTGGGATTTTTGGCCACTGTGTGATACAGAGTGTTGGACTGGATGGGCCTTTGGCCTGATCCAACATTGGCATCTCTTATGTTCTTATGTTCTTAATAAAGGGCTAACTGTCGAATAAGATCTTGCACAAGCACAGCTGCAGCAAGTCCATCAATATATCCACCTAACGCATCACTGGATCCAGGCCAACCTGTGTCTGATGGGGCGGATATTAGCCAGGACTGTGTATAGATTGCCCATTTGCCTTTCAGCTCCCTCGCAAGATTTATTGCCTTACTAGAGTTCTTTTGACACTGAGCCTTCTCAATGGTATCTATTCCCCCCCCCCCAGATTTTGCATCTGTTTTTTTTTTCCTCCCCCCTGGTCTTCATTAAAGTATTTGGTCTTCAGTAAAGTATTACCTTTCCTGATAAGCGTGTTGGCTGTGGGTTCTGACATTCTGTTAAGAATGATGGCTGTCCATGGGGTATAGTAGGATATAGTAGGATATAGGGTATTCGTATGCACCCCCACACACTGCCCTGGCCAATAAGCCACCCTCCCACGCGCAGGAGACAGCGCTCTCTCACGGTTCCCAAGAAAACCAGACCTCAACATCCCCACCTGCAATACTTAGAGATAAGGGTTGTAGCAGCAAAGAAGCACAGAAGGAATGCAAAGGCAATTAGAAGACAACCAACCTCCCCATCCCCATGGCAGCATAGCTGACAGAATCCCAGAGCCAGGAGGCAACATCAGGGGAAGGCCTCGGCCTGTCTGCCCTGTTGTTGGCCCTCCAGAGGAACTGGTTGGCTACTGTGTGAGACAGGATGCTGGACTAGATGGGACACTGGTCTGATCCAGCAGGGCTCTTCTGATGTTCTTATGTTGGCCCTCCAGAGGAACTCGTTGGCCCCTGTGTGAGACAGGATGCTGGACTAGATGGACTATTCGTCTGATCCAGCAGGGCTCTTCTTATGTTCTTATGAGCACCGGCTCAAGCCTTCCTTTAAAATTTTTAACTCAGGAAAGGGCCGTCTTAGTCATGGCACCAAAACTTTGGCACTTCCTCCCCAGGGAGACTTGTTTGTCTCCCTCTATTGCTGTCTTTCGCCAGCACCAGCGGTGCCTTTAAGACCAACAAAAGTATTATTCAAGGTATAAGCTTTTGTGTGCATGCACACTTCTGCAGGTACAGTGAAACGGAGGCTGCCAGTCCATACATATAGGTAGAGGAGGGTGAGCAGCAAATTAGCATACAGCATAATAAAGTTGTTCGACAGGTGCAATGATCAAACTGGAATTACAAACTTAGTGAAACGGAAGCTGCCAGTCCATACATATAAATAGAGGAGGGTGAGCAGCAAATCAGCATACAGCATAATAAAGTTGTTCGACAGGCGCAATGATCAAACTGGAATTACAAACTTAGTGTATATGCTCGCAATTTGTTTGGGTTTAATTCTGGGGGGAAACATAGCGAAGGAAATAAATATATCAAAATCAGAGACTGATGGGCAGACGTACCCTTCTTAATTGTGAAATGCTGAGAGTAATTAGACTACTGTAATGCCCTCTGTGGTGGCTCAAGTGGTTAAGATGCTGAACTGCAGGCTGCGGAAGGTCGGTAGTTCAGCAGTTCGAGACCCGGGTGCCGCATGACGGAGTGAGCTCCCGCCTCTAGTTCCAGCTCCTGCCAACCTAGCAGTTCGAAAGCAAGAAATTGCAAGTAGATAAATAACTCCCTATCCGGGAGCACATCCAGCCTGAGCGAAAGGCATTGCACTGGCTGCTGCTAGCATAACAGATTCATTTCAAGGTGCTGGTTCTTACCTTTAAAGCCCTTTATGGCCAGGGACCTACATGCCTGAGGGACCGCCTTCCCCCACGTGTACTCCAGAGAGCACTGCAATCAGGGGCCCACAATCGTCTGGCCTCCCAAGTCTGAAGGAGGCCAAGCTAGCAAGAACCAGGGCCAGGACTTTTTCAGTGGTGGCTCCACTCTGGTGGAATGAGCTCCCGGAAGAGACCAGGGCCCTGTGGGACCTTTTACATTTCTGCAGGGCCTGTACAATGGAGCTCTTTCACCAGGCTTTTGGAGCCACCACCACTACTAACAACTGACAGCCCATGAACGGAGAGCCCTGTTCCCCCTGGGACTTTAACTACAGCCTGAGCTCACCGCCTAAGACAACCGAAGACCAAGGAGCCGGCTGTGAGATGAGAGAACTAAGCAACAATGACTGCTGTGGAATCATCGCTACTAACATTTTATTATCTTTTATGGCAGGGGTGTCGAACTCATTTGTTATGAGGACCGGATCTGACATAAATGAGACCTTGTTGGGCCGGGCCATGTGTGTCATAAAAGGTAATGCCAGGTAGCGAAGATATAAATTTTATAAAGGACACAAACACAAAGGGTTGGGTGTGTTTTTTTTACTTTAAAAAAAACATGTTTAAAACAGTCGCACTCTTGCAATATTTTGTTTATTGAACAGTGCCTGATAGCTGACACCTCTTGCTCTGAATTACTGCATCAAAACGTCTGTGCTGTTGCAATCTTGAGTGTGCTGTTCAGGTGTGTGTCTGTAAGATGCAAGCTGACGATGACGCAGCAGCAGCAGAACTGGAAGAAGCAGCATAAGACAGCCAGTTCCACTGCGGGCCTGATAAAAGCCCTCTGGGGGCCTGATCTGGCCCCCGGGCCGCATGTTTGACACCCCAGTTTTATGGTTTTTGTTTATTTTGTTTATTTAACAGTGTCTGATCACTGACACCTCTTGCTCTGAATTACTGCATCAAAACGTCTGTGCTGTTGCAATCTTGAGTGTGCCGTTCAGGTGTGTGTCTGTAAGATGCAAACCTATGATGACGCAGCAGCAGCAGAACTGGAAGAAGAAGCAGAAGACAGCCAGTTCCACTGTGGGCCTGATAGAAGCCCTCCAGGGGCCTGATCTGGCCCCCGGGCTGTATGTTTGACATCCCTGTTTTATGGTTTTAGAATTGCTACTATATCAGTTGATGCTGTTTAATCTTATCCTATGCCACTGTAAATTCTGTCTCATTTTTATGTAAGCTTCCCTGAGCCGGACTTGGCCAGGAGGGCGGGGTAGAAATTTAAAGCCTTGGCCAGGGGGACGGGGTAGAAATTTAATAAATCAAATCAATTAACCAAGACCCTGCTATCATTCACGATCCGTCCCCTCTCAAGTCCGTACAGCTTATCAAACTGTTTAGGCTGGGTCCAAAAAACTCTTTCGGTACTGCTTTTCTCTGCACAGTTTTGCTGCCCCCTCGGCGGTGCTGCTGACAGACGGATTGGAATAAGGCTTCCACCGTTAGAGTTATTACTAGGGAAACAGTTCCACGAGGAGAAAGCCAGGCAGGGTTATCAAAAGACGCTAATTCCACATCTCTTTGTGCTCCTGGGCTTTGTCGCTGGGAGTCGCTTAACTTTCATTATCTCCGCTGCACCTGCTACTGCCCGTCGGCTGGGACGAGTCCCTCTCCTTTGATCGTTTTTTCCCCTCCAGGGTGACTTCTTTTTGTTCAGCTCCTCCAAGGCATCCTGGCTTCCTTTCAACCTGCTGCGGTGATGAAGAAAAGAAGCCCCGACGTTTCTCTTCGGGCCACTTCTCTCCCCTCCCCTCCCTCCGCAGAGCTTTTTTGATAGAACCATTAGAATTCTGTTGCGATGCTTCAGTTGTCCGCGGGATAATTTCGCATCGCCGGTCTTTATTTGTTGCTGCGCCTCACGGACCATAACAGCAGAAGGGAACATATGAAGTTGCCTTGTTCTGCGTCGGACCATCTGTCCGCTCTCGCCCGGTGCGGTCCACTCTGACTGGCGGTGATTCTCCAGGGGGTTAGGTAAAGGTCTTTCCCAGCACCTGCTGATCTTCTAACTGGAGAGGACGGGGACTGAACCATGCATGGATATAGAACTATTGAGTCATACAATCACAGGGTTGGAAGGGGCCATACAGGCCATCTAGTCCCGCCCCCTGTTCAATGCTGGATCAGCCAATAGCAGGGGGTGGGGCAAACTTGCTTAACGTAAGAGTCACAAAGAATAAACGCCAGATGTTTGAGAGCTGCAAGAGATGAACAACTATCATATGCACATTTTTTTTGGGAAAATATGCAACTTTGCTTTAGTAACATTAAATGAGACTGCCAAAAATAAAATCAAAAGGGGTAATTGGTATAGAGGAGCACCAAAATTATTTATTAACTGTGATGTACTTTTAACATTTTGTATTGTTATTGTTTTATTTGGCGATATGCCTTGTTAGCCACCCTGAGCCTCCGGGGAGGGCAGGATAGAAATGTAAATAATAAATAATAAATAAATAAAAACAGATATTGATCATGAGATTTATTTGTTTGCTAATATTTATTTGTCTAAGAGAGAGAGAAAGAGAGAGGTGGAAAGAAAGAATGAAAGAGATGAAAGAGAGGAAGGGAGGGAG
>NW_015171601.1:44651-61074 GCF_001447785.1 Gekko japonicus
TTCTAAAAGTCCCGTCTTTTTAAATCCATTCTCAAAGCCAAGCCAGCCGATGTGGGGGTGGGGGCTTGGAGGATGCATTTAAAGTTAAAGTTGCTTTCTTTCTCTGCTCCCCCCCTCCCAAACCTACCCAGGGAGGGGAACACTGGCTGGGAAAGGGAAGACCAATCAGGGAGGCGTGCCTCCCCTTCGCTTCCCCAGCCACCCTGCCGGGAGCCACACAATATGTGTGAAAGAGCCGCATGTGGCTCCCGAGCCACAATTTGGCCACCCCTGGCCTAGAGCATCCCTGACAAGTGTTTGTCCAGCTGCTGCTTAAAGGCTGCCAGGGAGGGGGGGGGGAGCTCACCAACTCACTAGGCAGCTGTTTCCACTGTGGCACAACTCTGACTGTCAAAAGGTTTTTCCCAATATCCAGCCGGTACCTTCCCGCCCTTAATTTAAACCCATGATTACGAGTCCTATCCTCTTCCACCAACAGGAACAGCTCCCTGCCCTCCTCCAAATGACACAGCCCTTCAAAGACTTCAAGAGAGCCATCCTGTCCCCTCTCTACCTCCTCTCCTCCAAACTGAACATCCCCAAGTCCCCAGGCCTTTCCTCATAGGACTTGGTCTAGTATGCATTAGGCCTCCCATTTACCCACCCAGGGTAAGGAATTACCTACCCCAGGCCCAATTCCCTACTCCCAAATCGAGAAACAGATTAAAAAGAATGGCCTTTGTATGCTGCTGTTCTAGGAATGTCCAAGTCCTATCCTCTGCCACCAACAGGAATGGCTCCCTGCCCTCCTCCAAGTGACACAGCCCTTCAAAGACTTCAAGAGAGCCATCCTGTCCCCCCTCAACCTCCTCTTCTCCAGACTGAACATCCCCAAGTCCCTCGGCCTTTCCTCATAGGGCTTGGTCTAGTATGCATTAGGCCTCCCATTTACCTCCCATTTACCTAAGGTAAGGAATTACCTATCCCAGGCCCAATTCCCTACTCCCAAATCGAGAAACAGATTAAAAAGAATGGCCTTTGTATGCTGCTGTTCTAGGAATTTCCCATGGCTCTGTGGTAAAGACAGTGCAGAGTAGGGAAGGCACACTAGAGCATCACCTGGAAATGACATCACATCCTTCCCAAACTCCACCCTCCTTAGGCACCACTGTCGAGCTATCCCGGTATTTGACAAGGCAGTGCTGGGAACCCCATAATGAATGTGATTCAACTTGGGGTCTTCTACATTCCAAGAAGATACTCTGTCATTGAGCCAGGGCCCCTTCCCCTTCTTTAGTGGGTTTCCTTAACTTCCAGGCTGGTGGCAGCATTTTGAAATGGCTCTCATTTCTGGACACTTCCAAAGGCCATCCCTTTTACAATATATTGCAGTAGTCCAATCTGGAGGTCAGTAAGATGTAACTGATCCTTCATGCAAAGGAAAGGGTATGATTGGAGCAGCCACCACTGTTGCACAGCTGCTGCCATGATCTGAACCTCCAGATCAAGCTCCAGATCCAGATGTGTCCCCAGAAGTAGCTCCATCTCTGAAACTCCCCCAGTTCAAATTATTTGGACTGCCTTTTGTGGTTTCAGGAGTCACTTGTACACCAACCAGCAAGAACAATTTGTTCCTCGAGAATATTTTCAATTTTTTTGTTCTCCAACATTAGAAACAGGGTGCAGGCCGACCAAGGGCTTTTCTGCATCCTCGTTTCCCTTGTTTGTAGGTTCCCGTTTCTTCAGGGTGCGGGGGAGTCTGTTTCACATGTGTTTTGCTCCCTCTAGTGGTCAATTTTTGATTACACCCATTTATGTTCGTCATATCTCCCCACGGGTATAAACTGCAGGTTTTTATGCCAGACATAAACTGGTGTAATATACGGAACAGGGGAAGAAAAGAAAAAACATGGAGGAAACAAGAACATAGAAGCAAGGAAAATGAGGATGTGGGAAAGCCCCCAAATCATGGTCAGAGTGGTTCAGAGGTGGAATCAGCTGCCCGGGGAGGTGGTGAGCTCCCCTCCACTGACAGCTTTCAAGAAGAGGCTGGACGAATATTTGTCAGAGATGCTTTAGGCTGGTCCTGCATTGGGCAGGGGGTTGGACTAGATGGTCTGTATGGCCCCTTCCAACTCTGTGATTCTATTATTCAAATTTCAGCTGTGAGGTATCATCTTTTCTTTGAGTGAGAAGAACAGAAAAGGTGGGCATGCAGAACCTGACACTGCTTCCAAACGTTGAATAATACACTTTCAATCCACTTTTCAGTGCACTTCACCAATTGTTTGCAAGTGGGTTTTGCTGTTTCACACAGTGAAATCCAATTCTCAAATGCACGAAAAGTGGATTAGAGTGCATTATTCAGTATGAACATAAGAACATAAGAGAAGCCAATGTTGGATCAGGCCAATGGCCCACCCAGTCCAACACTCTGTGTCACACAGTGGCCCAAAATACCAGGTGCCATCCGGAGGTCCACCAGTGGGGCCAGGACACTAGAAGCCCTCCCACTGTTGCCCCCTCCCCCAAGCACCAAGAATACAGAGCATCCCTTGCCCCAGACTGAGAGTTCCATCTATAAGAACATAAGAGAAGCCAGTGCTGGATCAGGCCAACGGCCCATCCAGTCCAACGCTCTGTCACACAGTGGCCCAAAATACCAGGTGCCATCAGGAGGTCCAGCAGTGGGGCCAGGACATCAGAAGCCCTCCCACTGTTGCCCCCTCCCCCAAGCACCAAGAATACAGAGCATCCCTTGGCCCAGAGCCCCTATCTATACCTTGTGGCTAATAGTGATTGATGGACTTCTGCTCCATATGCTTATCGAATTCCCTCTTGAAGCCGTCCATGCTTGTAGCCACTGCCACCTCCTCTGGCAGTGAATTCCATGTGTTAATCACTCTTTGGGTGAAGAGTCCTGTACACACACACACACAAAGAGAGAGAGAGAGAGAGTTGCAGAATGGAGAGTCCCTACCAATGTTCCCTCTATGCTGTGGAGTCTTGTGAGCAAAAATTCAACTTTGTGAGCTACTGGCATTAAAGCTGTGAGCAAGCAATTTGACTCCTGCATAAATTAGTTTGCTCTGGAGCCCTCCTTCCTGAACGAAGAGAAAAATGTGCGAGCCGGAGGCTAAGAAATTGTGAGCTAGCTCACACTAACTCAGCTTAGAGGGAACACTGGACTCCCTACTTAGCACTATCATGAGGCCCACGTTGCACATTAAGTGCCGCCTTCTCTTGTGCGGAGGAGAAACAAGGATCCTTTCAGAAACTGTTCAGCTGTGGATGCTTATTGTTAATCATTGAGCCATTAACCTTAACAATGTCAATGCGTTATCACTAGGAGAACTGGCTAAATGAATGCCCGAGGTAATAGTCAGGAGAACATTTTCATGGAGAGGGACATGTTAATGCTTTATTTCTAAATGCCGTGTGAAGGATTTTGCTTCAGAGCTGATATATGCCCAGGAGGGAAAGGGACAGGTGCCAGTGGGAGGGGGAGCTAAGGCAGTCGACAGGACATCTCCCAGAATCTTCTCAAACGTAGTCTCTTGTGCAGAGGTCATGCTAACCCCATAGGGATGCCAGCCTCCAGGCGGGACCTGGGGATCCCCCATAATGACAGCTCATCTCCAGACTACAGAGATCAGTTCCCCTGGAGAAAATGGGCACCTAGGAGTGTGTACTTTATGGCATTGTAGCCCAATGAGGTCCCTGCCCTCCCCGGGCTCCATCTGTAAATCTCCAGGAGTTTCCCAAACTGGAGCTGGTAACCATACCTCCTCCCCCCCTTTCCCCACCCCTCTTTCATGGAACGTCTCACTGAGAACCTAAATCCATTTAAAAAGATAAAGGTTCCCCTTGCTCGAAAGCCGGTCGAATCCGACTCTAAGGTTGCGGTGCTCATCTCCGTTTCCAAGCCGAAGAGCCAGCGCTGTCCGAAGACGTTTCCGTGGTCATGTGGCCGGCATGACTAGATGCCGAGGCACACGGCATGCTGTCACCTTCCCACCAAAGCGGTGCCTATTTATCTACTTGCAATTTCTTGCTTTCGGACTGCTAGGTTGGCAGGAGCTGGGGCCAGAGACGGGAGCTCATTCTGTCACGCGGCACTCGGGTCTCAAACTGCCGAACTACCGACCTTCCAGTCTGCAGTTTAAAAACACCAATTCTTTAATATCATTATGTTATCTTTCGGAGGCCTCAATGGAGAATACATTCCCATCTATCACTTAGGCTGAAATTCTGCATTACCGGACTCCAGAGTCAAGGGAAACACCTCCTCAGATTTCAGACAGGGAGAAACTATTTATTTGAGATTTTTTTACTGTGCTTGTCTCTTTGACGGGATCCCAAAGCAGCTTCCAGCATCATTCACCCCTCCTCTGTATTATTCTCACAACAGCCCTGTGAAGTAGGTTAGGCTGACAGAGAGGCCTGCCCAAGGTCACACAGCGAGCCTCCATGGTACAAATGGTGATTCAAACCTGGGTCCGATCAGATACTAGTCTGACACTCTAGCCCAGCGGTGTCGAACTCATTTGTCACGAGGGCCAGATCTGACATCAACGTCACTTTGTGGGGCTGGGACACGTGTGCCATAAAATGTAACGTCAGGTACTAGAGACATAAACTGTATAAAGGACAGCAGCTGGTAAGCTCTGGGTTAGTAAATCCTTGCTGCGAGGCCTCATGGGCCAGGAGGGGGGGTGCAAAGGAAAACCCATATGGGCAGACTAGAAAGCCAGCAGTGCAGCACTGGGCAGACACTCCCACACTGCTTGACTGCTGCAGACGAGGTCGGTCCACCATGCTGAAGTTAGAATTGGAGTGGGTCTGCCCATTCCCCCTCGAGCAGTCTCCTGTTCCCTCCCTTGCACTAGTTGCTCATGGGCCACATAAAAGCTCTGGGCGGGCCAGTTCCGGCCCCCGGGCCTTATGTTTGACACCCCGATCTAGCCACCATACCAAACTGTCTCTCAAGGAGTCTGCCATCTAGAGAATATATAAAGGCACATTTCTAGATCTAACTCTTCCCCCTCATCCAACTGCAACGAAATTCTGAGCTTGTAGCCCTCAGCCAGAGTTATCAAAATGAGAAAGAGGACCCCCCCATTGTAAAGGTAAAGGTAAAGTTTCCCTTGCTCGAAAGCCAGTTGAATCCGACTCTAGGGTTGCGGTGCTCATCTCCGTTTCAAAGCTGAAGAGCCAGCGCTGTCTGAAGACATTTCCGTGGTCATGTGGCTGGCATGACTAAACACCAAGGCGCACGGAACGCTGTTATCTTCCCACCGAAGTGGTATCTATTTATCTACTTGCAATTTCTTGCTTTTGAACTGCTAGGTTGGCAGGAGCTGGAACTAGAGACGGGAGCTCACTCCGTCATGCGGCACCCGGGTCTCGAACTGCTGAACTACTGACCTTCCATAGCCTGCAGCTCAGCGTCTTAACCACTTGAGCCACCACAGCTCCTCCATTGTACAGGAGAGTAATATATTCCGTTACAGAGTAAGCAAATGGAGGCAAAGGAGTGAGATTTTCCTCTGTCCTTTCTCAGTGCCCTGGTCAGTAGTCAGGAACTTCTTTTTAAGCAGAACTAGCAAGGTGTACAACATTGGCCTTGATGGCCCAATCTTGTCAGATCTTCCTTTGTGTGTGCTGGTCATTGACTGTAAAATAAAATTGTTGTTGTCAGATCTTGGAAGCTAAACAGGGTTTGCGCTGGTTAATACCTGGATGGGAGACCTCCAAGTAAGGCCAGCGTTGCTACAAAGAGGCAGGCAATGGCAAATCACTATGGAAGGACATTTGGTGGGTGGAGTGACTGTTTTTCAATGAAATGACACCCAAATTGTAGGATTCTGAGTGCTGCCTGTCCACTAAAGCTCCCCTAAGTTTCAAGTGAATTGGACCAATGGGTCCGCGTCTACAGGCCCCTGAACAAGGTGCCCCCAGCCATCATACTTGCAGAGAGGTAGAGTGGGAGGAATAACAGCCCTTACCTCACAAAGGAGGGAGGGAAGGGAAAAGAGCCAGCCAGAACTGAAGTTCTGCTGGGCCCTGTTCCTGGCTTGCCCTCCCCATGCTGGTGGAGATTTTGCTGGTCCACAGCCACCTCCGCCAGGCCAGGTGACACTCACCTGATTAGAAGGGGGAAATGCCACTGCCAGGGAAATTGGGAGAATCAAAGAAAAACAAGACACAAGCTGATGATGGTGGTAAGCCCCCAAACACACACACACACACAAAATGACACAGGGCTAGTGTTTTTCATAATGTCTGAGAATCCCAGATTTGTGTAACCCTTCTGGAGAATCACAGGAATAATCTGAACCAGTTATTTCCATATATATTCCACATCCCTAGCTAAGCCTGCAGGAGTAAAGAACCGAGTGATGTATTAAGCTTCAAACAAAGGCTGACCTCGTCATAACAGCCCTGCTGACGTAGAGACTAGAGCTAGATATTGTGGGTGCTATGTGGCTGCCATCAAAAACAGCAGCTCTGTATTTTCTCTATTTCTTCGGAGAAGGAACAGTGGCTCAGTGGCTGAGCATCTGCTTGGCATGCAGAAGGTCCCAGGTTCAGTCCCCAGCATCTCCAGTTAAATCGGCCAGGTGATGTGAAAGACCTCCGTTTGAGACACCAGAGAGCCAGTGCCAGTCTGAGTAGATATTAACCTTGATGGACTGATGGTCTGATTCAGTAAAAGGCATCTTCATCTTTTATTTATTTATTTTATTGCATTTATACCCCGCCCTCCCCGCGAACGGGGTATGTGTTCTCTCTGTGTCTTATAAGATTTGTTGTCAAAGGCTTTCACGGCCGGAGTTTATTAGCTGTTGTATATTTTCCAGGTTGTCTGGCCATGGTCTTGGGATTGTAGGACCTGACGTTTCGCCAATAGCTGCAAAAGAACCTCCTCAGGAAACAGCCAATCCATATACAAAAGAACCTCCTCAGGAAAGAAGAAGAAGAAGAAGAGATTGGATTTATACCCCGCCCTTCACTTGAAGTCTCAGAGCGGCTTACAAACTCCTTTCCCTTCCCCTCCCCACAACAGACACCCTGTGAGGTGGGTGGGGCTGAGAGAACTCTGACACAAACTGCTCTTTTTCAAGGACAGCTGTGCCAGAGCTTGTGACTGACCCAAGGTCACATCAGCAGGTGCAAGTGGAGGAGTGGGGAATCAAACCCGGTTCTCCCAGATTAGAGTCCACGCACTTAACCACTACACCAAACTGGCTCCTCCATTAGCCTGTTTCACAGCCTGGGGAACTCCTACATGATAATGACTCAGCCCTACCCCACCTTCCTGAGTAGATATAAATTACCTGCCTACCATTTTTCTTCTTACCTTGACACAGAGAGTACTCCGTTTTTCTGTGTTATACCTCTGAGGATACAGCTACTGGCAAAACGTCAGGTCCTACATTGCCAAGACCACAGCCAGACAAGCCGGAAAATCTACAACAGCTAATCTTATAAGATTTGTTACTACAAAATATATGATGTGGTGCCATAGGATTATGAGCTTCCACACCAGCCCCGTTCCACTCTGCTAGCTAATGCTGGAAAAGGTGGAGAAATGATCAATCTGATGGCACCATGTCACATGTTTTGTTTCTCAGAAAGAGAGGAGGATCAGATGCAGGGCTGCTGCTTTCTACAGCGGCAACGCAGCTCCCTGTAACGTCTAGTTCCAGACACAGAAATCTTCCACTCCCTTTGCAGCGCAGTGCAGGCTCTTATCTCCTCTTTCATTCTGACTTTGGAAATAGTCCCTAAATGCCTGCTCAGTAAATAATTACCGATAATGGGACGGGACGTCACCCTTAATGCATTTCAACACAAAATGTAAATACAGATAATGATCTATGCAGGAGGATAACAACGGAATATTGAGCCTATAAATTCATATGTAATTGATTAGTTCCAGATGCTTAAAACTCTCTGAGCTGGAAGACGCTGCCTTTCCCTTTCTCTTTTTTGTCTCTCCGATCCCACTCCAAGGAGGGATTTAAAGGGAGCAGCTTCATTGGAAGGGAGAGACACTGAGAGCAGCGGAGCCTCTTCAGACTGAGGCATTCAACAGCCCGCTGGGATGACTGCTAAAATAGCTCTGAAGGAGAGGGGGGGAAAAACAACAACAATAGCACTATGAAGGAAGAAAGGAAAGAAAGAGAAACCTGATCATCCCAAGCAGAGAATTCTATGAGGTTCCTGGGGTGTACTCTCCCATCACTGTAGGTGCAACCAATGCTGATTGGCTCTCATACCAATATGGTGCCCATAGTCACCAGCCAACTATTTCTTGAATGTGGACAGAGCCAGGTGGATGATTAGTACAGCAGAGCTTCTAACTGGCCACTGGAGATTGGATTGCCTCTGCAGATTCTTTTTTTTTTTTTAAGAAATGCCGCTGCAGCAGCAGCAGCCTCCATGACACAAAGATCTTCACTGCATTGTGGGAAGCAGCTGTGTCTATGCAAGAAAATGTTTTTTTTTCCCCTTGAACAATGTTCTTCTTAAAGGGCATCCTGTGAAACAGAGCCTCCGGCTGAAGTTTCGAAGAGTCACTTTTAGGGACGTGCAGGGCTATTTTGGGGCAGGAACGCACAGGAACGGAGTTCCGGCTGGCTCCCAAGTTGGCCACGCCCAGCAGGAACTCATTAGCATAACAGGCCACACCCAACGGCAGAAACTCATTAGGACTGGCTACATTAGGGGTGTGTGGCCTAACATGCAAAGGAGTTCCTGCTACAAAAAAAGGCCCTGGGTTTGGACAACAAACAAGGTCAACAGAATAACAAGCAAAAGGTGGGTGTGGCTGGATGACCACGCTTCTGGTAACATGGAGGTGTGGCCTAATATGCCAATGAGTTGTGCTGTCAGAGGTGTGGCCTAATATACTAATGAGTTTTGCTGTTGGGTGTGGCCTATTATATTAATGAGTTCCTGCTGGGCTTTGTCTACAAAAAAAGCCCTGAACATGCAAAAAACCCCACCCCCCCACCCCCCAGTATTTCCCAATAGTCCCAAATCACAATATCACTATGACTTGTTGCCATCAGCATTGCAATGATGGCCTCTCTGTATCATGTATGATGACAGGAGCACGGAGCTGAAGTTTTTTCAGGAGTCGCCATGCATTGAGGGAAAGCAGCTTTCTAAATCATCCCATACGCTATCTCCATCCGGCTGCAAATTCTCCATCTTCTAAAGGTGGGATGTTGTAAGGAGGAGAATGGAAATAGATTTCTGCCTGTCGACATAAAAGTCACCGGGAAGGAAGTTAGACATGTGTTGCCTGCTTTATGTTTTAATTAGAAACCTGGCAACGAAACTGGCCGGGTTTGCAACGCATTGATACAGCTGCCAGGTCTTCCTTCGTCGTAATAGTTAGCTGCGATTTCACTGGCTCGAGAAGTGATTCGTAGAAAGGGGAGGGGGATTCGCAGGACTGCCCAGGTAACTAGTCTTGTTAATGAGAGGTCACTTTTAAATTAATGCTCTTGGCATATTACTGAGACTTCCTACCGAGAGATTTAAGTGAGCAGCACCTTTGATCCTTTGGGATGGAGTCAGAAGGGACTGTTGTTGTTGTTTTTGTTTTAATTTTCTCCAAAAAGGTGGGATAAGGAGGGAAGAAGGGGTAGGGGGAAATATAGATTCCTCAAGTTTATCAGATATTACGAGTTTATATTTATTTATTTATACATTCGATTGATTTACCGCTCTGACCCCGAAGGGTCTCTGAGCGGTTTACAGGTAGTTTCAAATACATTTTCCCCTAACTAAGGCCACATAGTATACAAGGGTGGGGCTGCCTACTGGCACCCAGGTGGCAGGGCTGTTGTTCTCTGGCTCCGGCATTCTTCCTCCTGGTGGTCTTCGGGGTTGGCGTCCCGTCTCCGGTGTCCAGGGGCAGGGGCAGGTCCTCCAGCTTTGGCGGTCTCTTCGGCGTGCGGCCCGTGTCAACCACAGCCCAGCCATTGTCCATTCTGGCTCCGCCGCGCCTGCGCCTCCACGTCACCGGGTTCCTCCGTGGCTCCGCCTCTGCCTCTGCCTCTGTTGTTGTTGGATCTCGCCACTCGATGTTCTGCTCACTGGCCACCAGGGATCGCCTTGCAAACCTCGCCGCCGCATACAATAAGTAAAATCAGATGTGATCTGTGCAATAGGTTTTGAATGCAAGAACATATAGAGTGCTCGTCTTTTAATAAATAATACTAGGGGGGGGGAAGGAAGCTTAACTGTCACGGTCATAAGGTGTGGGATTTTCAAAGGACCGCAGCCGACGCCAACAATTTCCCTGAGGAATAACTGCAAAATGCAAAACCTCGGGGTGCTGTTATGATGGATTAGTAATTGCCAAGGCCGTCGAGGACTCCTGTGAACATTGATGCATAAGATATTAAAGGGTTAGCGCCGAAGATCTGCAAAACCCACACATTTAGCCCTGGCAAATCAAAGGAAATAATGTATCGCTCATCCATAAATCTATTTCATCAAGTTTGTAGCCCTTCTCCCCTGTGGCTCTTTCATTGGCAATCAAAGAAGGTCTGCGCAGGTTAAATTGAGTGAGCAGAACATTATTAATACCCAGGCTCTGAGGCTCCATGTTGCGGGATTATTGCAAGGTTTCTTTTCTTCATTCACTCGCCCCGGCCTGACGATGGTTCCGTATCTCTGTCCTTCCAGAGGACTCGAGTGTCTCTGACCACATTATCTTCAATCCCAGCTTGGAGTGTCTCCTGCAAGCTCAATTTTATGAAGTCCCCCTACATCAAAATGTCAACCCGTTCCTTTTCTAGGGACAACATCTCCCTGGGAATTCTCTTTCCTCTCACTTGTGTGTGTCTTAATTAATCCTCTCTGGCGAGCCTGACTTCGGCAAACAGCAAAGGGATGAGATGACGCTGTCTGAGCACCACATTCCCGAACATATCGGTTTTGGAGATGGCCCGGTCACAGCTGAGCAAGAAAAATATAAGGAAAACTTGGGTGTGGGTGGAAAATGAACTTCTGTCCTGGTTTATTTCTTTAAGCTGAAACTCTGCTCTATCAAGGAGCTATACATGCATGGAGATAGTGTGGTGCAGTGGTCATAGTGCTGGAGAACGACCTGGGAGACCCAGGTTCATGTTGGAGTAAGCGACTCAGTATGCCTGGACATTGGTGGGTGCTACGTCACTCTAAGTATGTATAGGTGTTATTTCCTTGAATGGGATGCCTCTCTTTGTCTTAACCTGGGAGTTGCCCTCTGACTACTCCTCTCTGTCTCTGTCCCTTCACTTTCTGCCCATGGCCTTCCATGGAGACACATGTCTCTGCAGGTCTCTCCTGTAGAGGTAATGCCCTTATGCTCCCATACACATGATGCTGGACAAGCTTCGGTGTAGTGGTTAAGCGTGCGGACTCTAATCTGGGAGGTCAATCCACCAGTGCGGAGCCGCCACCGAGAAGGCCATGACCCTGGTTGTCACCAGCCAGGCATTTTGGTCTCTACATCTTGGGAGGCTTTCAAACAGAGGCTAGATGGCCACCTGACAGCACTGCAGATTCTGTGAACTTGGGCAGATCATGAGAGGGTGGGCAGGAAGGGTTGTCTCTGTGCTTAGTTCTCGTGGCTCTTTCTTACATGCCCAGGGAAATGCTGATTGCCACTTTGGAGTCAGGAAGCAATTTTTCTCCAGGCCAGTTTGGCAGGGGATCCTGGAGGGTTTTTTTGTCATCTTCTGGGCATGGAACAGGGGTCACCGTGGGGGTGGAGGAGAAGGTATTTGTGAATTTTCTGCATTGGACTAGATGATGCTGGAGGTCCCTTCCAACCCTATGCTTCTATGATTCTAAGAAACTGTACTTGGCCTGTGGGCCTAACATTGGTTTATTTCACGCAAACGCCACTATACCGCCATCTTAACATGAATTTGCATGACTGTCTGATTTTGTATTGACATTTTCACTTTAATGGGACTGAGTTTTTGTTCACGTGACAAGTGGATGGTGCCCTTTCCCTTGCTTTGCAAATAAGATTTCTTGGTGTACAATCTCTGTCTACTCTCCTTGGCTTTTGGAACCAGTGAATATTACATCTGCCATGTAAAGTGACCTTTCCCCATTCCCAAATGAATGTCCTCATGCCATTTTTATTTTATTTTCTAAAATCAATCAAGAACGGCTTTGCATACATTGTCCTTGGCATGATGGGTGATCTTTTATTTCCCAAATATTTTAAGTTGATCGCCATGACCTGAGTAACTAACTTGGAATCAGCATTTACGTTGTTGTTGTTTTTACCGGAACTGGAGCAAAAGGTTGTTGCCGATCAAATCGGTCTGACTCTGATTCCTGTATTTTGTGGGCGATTCGGTGACTATGTTTCTCTTTTACCAAGACGTTTCCATTGTAGAATGACAAACAAACATGAAACAAAGCAAGATGCTCTCTGTTTCAAGAGAACTGTTGGAAGGGGGGACTAAAATGCTAATTGGCTTGAGTCTTATGAATGTTATTAGTCACTGACACTAAATATCATAGGTAAGAGACTGCATAGCCTCGTTTCTAAAATTATGTATTTTGCTGTCACTGCGAAGCTTATTAAGACAAAACAAAATGCTTTGCTGTCACTGCAAACCTCATTAAAAATAAAATTATTTGCTTTGTGAAACCCCTGTGTTTGTCATCCAGGACATAATATAGAATGATAATGTTTTAATAATACTATTACAGATCATAAGGAGAGGCTTGGTCTCAGCCCCTAAAGCTTTCTTGTTGATTATCTGGTAGATTCCCTCTTTCATCAAAAAAAATTTGCATTGTCAGCTCAAGAAACAAAGCAGGATATGCTTCACGATTCACTGGGAAAAAAGTTATTTCAAAAGAAGTGAAGGAATGGTTTTCAGACCCCAGATCAAGAAAACGCATCTATTCTATTTTAGATGCAGCATAGAACAATTGAAATCTCTCTCTCTCTCTCTCTCTCTCTCTCTCTCTCTCTCTCTTCTATTCTGCATCTGGCCTTCACTCCACATTTTCTCAGCACTTGACCTGGCTCCCACTTGCCTCAGAATATCAGTTTTCATTCAATCTGGTATGCAGATATTCCTGGGTCAGTACTTGCCTCAGTGGTCATTAGCCGCTTGAGCCAAGTAATTCATGGTGGGGTGATAAAAGGGTTGGAATACTTTCCCTATCAGGAAAGGTTAAGGCGCTTAGGGATCTTTAGCTTGGAGAAACAACGACTGAGGGATGACATGATTGAGGTTTATAAGATTATGCATGGGAAAGAGCAGGTAGAGAAAGAGGTACTTTTCTCCCTTTCTCACAATACAAGAACTCGTGGGCAGTCCATGAACTTGCTGAGCGGTCGGGTTAGAACGGATAAAAGGAAGTCCTTCTTCACCCAAAGAGTGATTCACACATGGAATTCACTGCCACAGGAAGTGGTGGTGGCTACAAGCATGGACGGCTTCAAAAGGGAATTAGATAAGCATATGGAGCAGAGGTCCATCAGTGGCTATTAGCCACAAGGTATAGATAGGGGCTCTGGGGCAAGTGATGCTCCGTCTTCTTGGTGGGGGGGGGGGGTCAACAGTGGGAGGGCTTCTAATGTCCTGGCCCCACTGGTGGACCTCCTGATGGCCCCTGGTATTTCTGGCCACTGTGTGACACAGAGTGTTGGACTGGATGGGCCTTTGGCCTGATCCAACATGGGCTTCTCTTATGTTCTTATGTTCTAAATACAGAAGTGGGAAAATAGGGGCAGGGGAACTGACGGAGATCAATGAAGCCACGCCGAGTTGTCTGCTTATTGTTCCCTTCGGTTCGGATGCAGAGGAAGGAAAAGGTGGTGCTCAAAACCATTTTCAGATACCCCCGGGCCACGCTGTACTGACTGTGAAGTCACCCCCGAATGGTCTATGCAGAAGGTACCATAAAACCCAATGAACAAAGAAAGTGAAAAGCTGCATGCAATGTAAGGGGAGATTAATCAGCCCCCACCTCTCTGAGTGTGCGTCCCTCCTCAAACTTTAATTGGGAGCAGTGTTCCCTCTAAGCTGAGTTAGGGTGAGCTAGTTCACAGTTTTTTAGCCTCCGGCTCACACATTTTTGTCTTAGCTCACGAAGGAGGGCTCCAGAGCAAACTAATTTATGCAGTAGACAAATCGCTCGCTCACAACTTTAATGCCAGTCGCTCACAAAGTAGAGTTTTTGCTCACAAGACTCCACAGCTTAGAGGGAACATTGATTGGGAGTCAAACATATTTGAAAACCCTGTGCCCTAAAAGAACCCATCTGAAACGGCATGACTGGGATCAAACTGATATATGTGAGAATTTATTTTACATCCCTATTTAGCAGCTACTCTTTCCCCTCCTCTGCCCAAAATTTGTGGCCTCCCCCCTGCATTTTATTCCTCCTCAAGTGCTCCTAGCCAATCAGGGGTCTTATACTAGATGTGATGATGTCATTGTGCTCTGTAAGCAATCAGTTTTGGCCAAGTGCCGAGTTCCGCAAGGGTAACTAAAGCCCTTCAGAATGAGGGTAATGCCTCCAGTGCTGGTCACATGGGCAATCCTTGTCAATCAGGGATCATTCTAAGCCTTGAACAATTTCGAGGGCCTTTTGCGATAATCGCTGGGAAACTGTCAAAAGGGAGGGGAGCTTTGAGTCTGGTGAAGCTGTTCATTAAATGACTCCCACCGTTTTGTGGATTTTGCGAGCAAAATGAAGATCATACGGGAATGAGATTTGAGTTCTGTTCTCCAGCAAGCGCAAAGAGCCATCTCCCAGACTGAAAGCTGCGGGAAATTGCGCGTGAGCAACGCTTTGTCCGACATTCAGAAATAAATTCACATCTCACTTCCACTCTGGAAACCCAACCCGATCATTTGGAACTTCAAAAACTGGGGGTGAGATGCAGATAAGGAGACTTCAGGAAGAATCTGTAGTGACGATGGAACACGAAAACGCCCACTGGATCTGTATGCAGTTTTATTACTCATGTGCCGTGAGTCATTCTTTGTCCCCCCCCACACCTTTCCCTCCCCCCTTTGAGATCCCAAAAGAGACAAAGAGAGCTATGCCGTTCGATATTTTCTAGCTCTATCGGGGATTCTGTGACATTTCCCATTATTGCAGAAAAATGCTTTTTCAGCCACCAAAGTAGTCTGCAGTTCTCAGCCTTCCCCCCCTTCTTCTCTTTTTCCTGCTTGTTTTCTTTGTCACAGCCCACCGATCACATCATTTGGTTACCATGACAGTTCTTCCTACTTCAGTTCTGGAAAGAGAGCTTGCTGCAGCACAGGACCCAAGACGTGTGGTCCTGCTCCTTGAAAATCCACAATTGCCATGATGTACTAGACGCCTCCAGGGGGCGCATCAAGGGCTACAGGAGATGCTGCTGCAGTAGGTGTGCAATACTTCAGAAAGAGGTGCATTGAAGCCCATTGCTTTTTCCTTTAATCATTGACTGTTAAGCATGACGGCTAAATTGATCCGCCATGTATAGAGGCACTATATCTCTGGGTACCAGTTGGAGGAGGAGGAGGAGGAGATTGGATTTGTACCAACCTTTACTACCCAATGGAGTCTCAGAGTGGCTTACAATCTCCTTTCCCCTCCCCGCAATAGACACCCTGGGAGGTAGGTGGGGCCAAGAGAAATCCTAAATATAAAAATCCTAAATATAAATACACGTTGATGGGGTCTGAACTGGCAGAGACTGATCAAGAGAGAGATCTTGGAGTTGTAGTAGATAACTCACTGAAAATGTCGAGACAGTGTGTGACTGCAATAAAGAAGGCCAATGCTATGCTGGGGATTATTAGGAAGGGTATTGAAAACAGATCAGCCAATATCATAATGCCGCTATATAAATCAATGGTGCGACCTCATCTGGAATACTGTGTGCAATTCTGGTCACCACACCTTAAAAAGGATATTATAGCTTTGGAAAAAGTGCAGAAAAGAGCAACCCGAATGATAAAAGGGTTGGAACACTTTCCCTATGAGGAAAGGTTAAAGCGCTTAGGGCTCTTTAGCTTGGAGAAAAGACGACTGAGGGGTGACATGATCGAGGTTTATAAGATTATGCATGGGAAAGAGCAGGTAGAGAAAGAGGTACTTTTCTCCCTTTCTCACAATACAAGAACCCGTGGGCACTCCATGAAATTGCTGAGCGGTCGGGTTAGAACGGATAAAAGGAAGTACTTCTTCACCCAAAGAGTGATTAACACATGGAATTCACTGCCACAGGAAGTGGTGGCGGCTACAAGCATGGACGGCTTCAAAAGGGAATTAGATAAGCATATGGAGCAGAGGTCCATCAGTGGCTATTAGCCACAAGGTATAGATAGGGACTCTGGGGCAAGTGATGCTCTGTCATCTTGGTGCTTGGGGGGGTCAACAGTGGGATGGCTTCTAATGTCCT
>NW_015171601.1:63700-69445 GCF_001447785.1 Gekko japonicus
GGGGCACAGGGGTGGAATTATTAAGTGGTTGAGTCCTTGTTCTTTGTACCATAGCCCACCATGGCAATAAGCTGCGTGACCTGTGAATGGCCATCATCAAAGCCTTAAGACATTTTACCAGTTCCCTGACCGACATTACATTAACTCAAAAGTTTCACCAAAGGTAAGAATGTGTTTTCAGCGTTGTGTTGTCAGCTTTCACGGCCAGAGTTCATTTGCTGTTGTAGACTTTCCGGGTTGTATGGCCGTGGTCTTGGCATTGCAGGACCTGACGTTTCGCCAGTAGCTGCGACTGACATCCTCAGAGCTATAGCACAGAAAGATGGAGTACTCTCTGTGTCGACGTGAGAAGAAAAATGGTAGGCCAGTAATTTATATCTACTCAGGAAGGTGGGATAGGGCTGAGTCATTATCTTGTAGGAGTTGCCCAGGCTGTGGCATATTAGGCCGCACCCACATGTTACCAGAAATGTGGTCATCCAGCCACAGCCACCTTTTGCTTCTTATTCTGTTTAACTTGTTTGTTGTCGAAACCCAGGGCCTTTTTTTGTAGCAGGAACTCCTTTGCATGTTAGGCCACACACCCCGAATGTAGCCAATCCTAATGCGTTTCTGCTGTTGGGTGTGGCCTATTATGCTAATGAGTTCCTGCTGGGCGTGGCCAACTCGGGAGCCAGCCGGAACTCCATTCCTGTGCGTTCCTGCCCAAAAATAGCCCTGCTCAGGACCAATGTTCCCTCTAAGCTGTGGAGTCTTGTGAACAAAAATTCTACTTTGTGAGCTACTGGCATTAAAGTTGTGAGTGAGTGATTGGGCTACTACATAAATTGGTTTGTTCTGGAGCCGTCCTTCCTGAGCTAAGACAAAAATGTGTGAGCCGGAGGCTAAAAAATGGTGAGCTAGCTCATACTAACTCAGCTTAGAGGGAACACTGCTCAGGACTACAATTTCGACAGTACGATAGAAGTGTTCCATATGCCACAGGCTAAAAAGATTACACCAAAAATCATGACAAAATTCCCAAGGTGGGTTCTTGAGGTAAAAAGCTAACAACTCAACCACATCAAAAGCATGCGGTCATTGAAACAAACGCCTACTCCAGGTTGGGACGTTCCTCAGGATTTTGGGGGAGGAGCCTGAGGACCCTGAGGAGGGAGGGGTTTAGGGGAAAGAGGGATATAATGCCATAGTGACCACCCGCTAAAGTGGCCCCTTTCTCCAGGGAAAGCGATCTCTGTCATCTGGAGGTGACTTAGGGCTGCCAGCTCCAGGCTGAGAAATACCTGGAGATTTTGGGGGTGGAGCCTGAAGAGGGCAGGGTTTCGGGAGGGGAGGGACGTCATTGAAGTATAATGGCATGGAGTCCACCTCCCGAAGCAGCCATTTTCTCCAGGCAAACTGATCTCTGTCACTTGGAGATTGCTTATAATCCCAGGACATGTCCAGGCCTCACCTGAAGGTTGGGACTTGGAGTTGAGCAGCAGCCATCTTTCCTACCTCTGGAAGTGTGGGCTGTAGGACCAGGGGAAGGATGGGGGCCACCCACTCTTCCTCCCTTAATCGGTGCACATGTTCGGACCATGCCTGAATTTCCAGGAATTCCCCACCCCAGAGCTGGCAACCCCAGTGGCTCAGGCCCATAGCCACAGTGGGGCATTTAGGGGCGATGCCCCCTCACTCAAAGTTGTAACGATATTTTATTCAATTTCCAATTATCCATTTATAGCAAATAATATCAGTGTTCTATAGGATAGGTATACATCAACCTGACCACTTACAAAGGAACACTATAATCACAGATAAATATACATCAGTTTAACTGCTTAAAAGAAAATATTCTTTCCTTCATACACTTAGTAATAACATTGTCAACATTTACCACAGATGAAGATTGTCTATTACACCTGGTATTATCTCTCGAGAAACAGTGGGGCATTTAGGGGCGGTGCCCCCTCACTCATGCCCCACAATGCCTGCTGTGGGAGTTGTGGTGGCAGGTAAGGAAAGACCCTTCTCTTCTTCACCTGCCTGCCAGCAGGATCTCTCTCTCTCTCTCTAGCTATCCCCCACTCCCACACACACACAATTTCCCAATGCCCCACCACCCATAATTTTCTGGCTACGGCCCCACAACTGCTCCTTCACAACACCCCACCACCCAAAATTTTCTGGCTACGCCCCCGCAATTGCTCCTTCTAACTACAGTGGAGGTTGTTTAATCACCCAAGAAGGTGAGCAACAGGCAGCAATCATAACTAGGAGTTACAGACACAGTTTGCATATCTGCTAGGCATGCCAGGTGGGACCTGGGGATCCCCTGGAATTGCGGCTGATCTTCAGACTGCAGAGATCAGTTCCCCTGGAGATAATGGACACTTTGGAGGGTGGACCCGATGACATTGTGCCCCAACTGAGGCCCTTGTCTTCCCCAGGCTCCACCCCCTAATCTCCAGGAGTTTCCCAACCTGGATCTGGCAAGCCTACCCACCCACCCCCCATTGGTGGCCAGGAACCTGCCATCTGCCTTCCTCTGATTGACACAGCTCTTCACTGGGGGGGGGGGCACTGTAAGGTATGCCCCCCTAAAACCCTGGGACCATCCTTGTGTTCAAAACCCACGACATTTCTTGTGGCATCAAAAGTCTTTCCGCTTCCTTCCAAATTGCTCAGCCGTTCTTTCGACCCCAGGAGGAAAATTTTCATTTGTGTCGGCTTTCGTTACCGGTACCATTCGATGGCCGCTCTAGATAAACTCCGAAGATCATTTGGCTTAATTAATAGGAGTTCGAGGAGCCCCCAAAGTTGGGTGGTTGAAGCTCATTTTATCCATAGCTAATGGGATGACCTGTATTGAATTGCTGGCGTCAATTGAACTCCACTCTTCATGTCCCCTTTATCACCTACCTGGGCCCATTAGGTATGTGCATAAACTTGCCAAATTTGCATGCTTAATTTCAGCGGCGCTACTGGATTTATTTTTTCCCCCTCTTTGCAGAATTTCACTTGGGTTTTTCACTCCACTTCTGGGCAACATGTTAGCGCATTTTGCATGACTGTCGTCATTGCTGTCACGCGGTGGGGGTGGGGGGTGTTGAAAAAGTTACAGTCCTATTATTCTCAAGGCCCATTAGCTGCCATTATTATTTTTCAACAAGGTACTTTTATGGCAAAAGGGAGAGGCAAAAAGTGCTTACAGTCCCCTGGGAAGATGGTGGACGGGAAACGTGAATTTGTTCTGGAACACAGAGCGGAAAAGGACTGCTGACTTCCATGGAAGACTACCAAAGCTGCTCAGAGTCAGTTTGGTGTGCTTAGGGGCATGGGCTCTAATCTGGGAGAACTGGGTTTGATTCCCCACTCCTCCACGTGCAGCTGCTGGATGACCTTGGGCAAGCCACAGTTCTCACAGAGCTGTTCTCTCAAGGGCAGTCCTCGAAAGAGCTCTCTCAGCACCGCCTACCTCACAAGGTATCTATTGTGGGGAAGAGAAGGAGATTGCAAGCCACTCTGAGACTCCAAGAGAAGGGTGGGGTATAAATCCAATCTCCTCCTCCTCTTCTTCGTATTCATCTCCATCACCCAGCTGGCTTCATGTGGAGGAGTGGGGGATCAAACCCAGTTCTCCAGATTAGAGTCCACTGCCACCAGGTTGGGGACCCCTGGCCTAAATAATTAAATCCCATTTTTTTAAAAAAAGGAATGTAAACCAGTTAACATAAGAACACTCCAGTTCATAAGAACATAAAAGACGCCAATGCTGGATCAGACCAAAGGCCCATCCAGTCCAACACTCTGTGTCACACAGTGGCCAGAAATACCAGGGGCCATCAGGAGGTCCACCAGTGGGGCCAGGACATTAGAAGCCCTACCACTGTTGACCCCCCCAAGCACCAAGAAGACAGAGTATCACTTGCCCCAGAGCCCCTATCTATAGCCACTGATGGACCTCTGCTCCATATGCTTATCTAATTCCCTCTTGAAGCCGTCCATGCTTGTAGCCGCCACCACCTCCTGTGGCAGTGAACTCCATGTGTTAATCACTAACCCTTTTATCATTCGAGTTGCCTATTCACAAACATCTCCCTTTCTTTCGTACCTTCCAAACCTTATTGTTAATCAGTTTCATGGGCTAACCCCCCAGATCTATTGATGAAAGAAAGTGAACTATTTCTTTCTGTTCGGTCGTCTCCACTCAAATGGGTATAGGTGAGTTTTGTTTAAATTCCGAATTATGGGGAGCGAGCTTTACAAACGCACCGAAAGCTGTGGAAGTTTTCCTCCTAAGTTATACGGCCTGAGGCTAAAAAGATTTTTTTCCCCCTGGACAGGAGAACTAAAGCATTGAAATTATTTAAGAGCCTCCCCCGTTAACTGTAAAATTAATAACATTTATAAATAAATAAGAAGAGAGCAATTCAAACGTAATGCTGCCCAAAGTATTCCGAGACAGCCTTGGCCATCAAGAAAAGAGGAGGGCTGTGGGAAATCATTTACCCTCAGTTTTAAGCTACAGTATGAATGATATATGTCGGGATAAACTGTATCACCTCAAAGAGTGGTCATTTAACGGTGCACCATGGAAAATTGTCTTACTCTTGCAAGCAAGACTTAGGACTGACCTTTGAATGTTCCTTGAACACATGAAACTGCTTTATGCTGAATCGGGGGGGCTGTGGCTCAGTGGTAGAGCATCTGACTGACATGCAGAAAGCCCCAGGTTCAATTCCCAGCATCTCCAGTTGAAGAAGAAGAAGAGGAGGAGGAGGAGATTGGATTTATACCCTGCCCTTCACTCAAAACCTCAGAGCAGCTTACAAACTCCTTTCCCTTCCCCTCCCCACAACAGGCACCCTGTGAGGTAGGTGGGGCTGAGAGAGCTCTTTCCAGAACTGTCCTTGAGAGAACAGCTCTGACAGAACTATGGCTTGCCCAAGGTCATCCAGCAGGTGCGAGTGGAGGCGTGGGGAATCAAACCCGGTTCTCCCAGATTAGAGTCCGCACACTTAACCACTATACCAAACTGGCTCTTAACCACTACACTTAACTACCACACCAAACTTAAAAGGACCAGACAGTAGGTGATGGGAAAGATCTCAGCCTGAGACCTTGGAGAGCCGCTGCCAGTCTCGGCAGGCAATTCTGGATGGACCCAGGGTCTGATTCAGTATAAGGCAACTTCATGCATCAGACCTAGAGTTGCCAACTCCACCTTGGGGAAATCCTGGAGATTTGTGGGCGGTTCTCGGGAAGGGTGGCATTTGGGGAGGGGGACAGACCTCAGTGGGGAAGTGATGTCACACAGTCTCCCCTCCAGAGGTGCCACTTCCTCCAGGGAACTTATCTCTGTAGTCTGGAGATCACTAGTAATGCCAGGAGAAATCCAGCCCTCACCTGGAGGTTGGCAACCCCAGTCAGACCGTAGGTCCATCAACAGTGGCACCACCTACTAAGACTGGCAGTGACTCTCCAGGGTCTCAGGTAGCGATCCTTTACATTACCTCTTATCTGATTCTTTTAACTGGAGATCCCAGGGATTGAACCTGGGACCTCCTGCGTGGCAAGCAGCTACTCTATCACGAAGAAGAAGAAGAAGAAGAAGAAGAAGAAGAAGAAGAAGAAGAAGAAGAAGAAGAAGAAGAAGAAGAAGAAGAAGAAGAAGAAGAAGAAGAGGAGGAGGAGGAGGAGGAGGCTTCACTACCCAAAGGTGTCTCAGAGCGGCTTACAAACTCCTTTCCCCCTCCCCTC
>NW_015171601.1:69600-72453 GCF_001447785.1 Gekko japonicus
GAGGAGGAGGAGGAAGAGGAGGAGGAGGAGGAGGAGGAGGAGAAGAAGAGGAGGAGGAGGAGGATATTGGATTTATACCCCGCCTTTTACTACCCGATGAAGTCTCAGAGTGGCTTACAAACTCCTTTCCCTTCCCCTCCCCACAACAGACACCCTGTGAAGTAGGTGAGAACTGGAGAACCCAGGGATTGAACCTGGGACCTCCTGCATGGCAAGCAGCTACTCTACTGCTAAGCCATGGTCCCCTCCTTCTTCAAAATCCCTGGATATTTTAGGTCAGGCCAAGCCTCTCATCTGATCACCTTGAAGACTGCTTGCAAGGCTCATGGCTTCTGCACAGAAGCAGCCGGGTGAGCACTCATCAGACAAGCTTGATGACAACACCCTTGTGTTGTCGCAGTGTGGGCACTTTCACACATGCCAGATATTATACTTGTCCCTCCCTGAAGCTGGCAGAGGGTGGGTGGGGACTTACCAGGAGTGGGAGGGAGACCCAGGCCACATTGCCGGAGACATGGCAACATGTCAGAAGTGACGTCATCACTTTGCAATGTCAAGGCGATGCTCTGGTGTTTGGACAAAGACTCTATGGTAAAAATGGCTTCGGCCATAGAGTTTTTGCCCCCAAACCAGAGCATTGCTGGGAGGTCACTAACATTATGTTGTCACTTCGGGTACACACTGGAAGCAAAGTCGCCACGTCACCAGTAACATAGCCTGGCCCTCCCTCCAGTTCCTGGTAAGTCCCCCAGCTACCCAGCTGATCGATGATGGGGAATGAGGCCTGGGCGTGGGGGATCCCTCGCTTCCAGTTTGGTGTAGTGGTTAAATGTGCAGACTCTAATCTGGGAGAACTGGGTTTGATTCCCCACTCCTCCACTCACAGCTGCTGGATGACTTTGGGCAAGCCACAGTTCTGTCAGAGCTGTTCTCTCAAGGACAGTTCTGGAAAGAGCTCTCTCAGCCCCACCCACCTCACAGGGTGTCTGTTGTGGGGAGGGGAAGGGAAAGGAGTTTGTAAGCCGCTCTGAGACTCCGAGTGAAGGGCGGGGTATCAATCCAATCTCCTCTTCTTCTTCTCTTCTTCCAGCGGAGGGCTGGCAACTCGACTCCAGTGTTCCTTCTAAGCTGAGTTAGTGTGAGCTGGCTCTCAGTTTTTTAGCCTCCGGCTCACACATTTTTGTCTTAGCTCAGGAAGGATGGCTCAGGAAGTACACTAATTAATGCAGTAGCCAAATTGCTCACTCACAACTTTAATGCCCACTCCCGCCCACCCAGCGGTTCGAAAGCAGACGTAACATCCATGCAAGTAGATAAATGGGTACCCACCCTTAGAAGGGTGGGGGGCACCCTCCTCTGGCGAGGCGTGTGGAGGCGACGGCAATAGCGACGGAGACGACAGTGATGGCAGAGTACCGGCGGTGGAAGCAAGGCAGCATGGCGATGTGGCGGCAGCGAGCGGTGAGCAGCAGGCCGGAAGGAGAGATCCCTGGTGGCTGGCAGCGGGAACAACAGGCGACTGTCGTACTGGCTCACTCACAACTTTAATGCCAGTAGCTCCCAAAGTAGAATTTTTGCTCACAAGACTCCACAGCTTAGAGGGAGTATTGCTCGACTCCCAATCCATTTTCAATGTGCTTTGGCTGTTGTTTGCAAGCGGGTTTTTGCCATTTCACATGGTAGGATCCAGTTGCAAAGTGCATTGGAAGTGGATTGAAAGTGCATCATTTAGCCTGCCTCTTTTAAAAAGCAGATAATTCAGATTGTCTGCACTGCTTTCATGCCTGCATAGTTTGCAGACTTCCTCCCTCTCTTCTTTCGTTGCTTGTCACCGTCAGGACCCTTTCCTTTCCTGCTGCATGTATCCCAAAGGGATTCAGCTTCATGGCTACGAAACCCGTGGACCAGGGCTCTTTTTGTAGAAAAAGCCCAGCAGGAACTCATTAGCATAATAGGCCACACCCAACAGCAGGAACTCATTAGCATATTGGGCCACACCCCTGATAGCACAGCTCATTAGCACATTAGGCCGCACCCCCATGTTACCACAAGTGTGGTTATCCAGCCTTTTCAAAGCTATAATATCCTTTTTAAGGTGTGGTGACCAGAATTGCACACAGTATTCCAAAAGATTCCTCCCTCTCCTCTTCTTTCGTTGCTTGTCACTGTCAGGACCCTTTCCTTTCCTGCTGCATGTATCCCAAAGGGATTCAGCTTCCTGGCTACGAAACCCGTGGTCCAATTCATTCCAAGTCTCTGACCTTGGAGCTCTGCTGCTGTAGACAAATACATGAGGGGACAATGCTAAGGGTGTCTGTTCATAAGTAGATCCCATTGAGTTCAAAAAGGCTTACTCCAAGGTGAGAATAGATAGAATCGTGGCCTAAGACAACTCACCCTGGGTATGGAAAACAAAAAATGACCAAGGCAGTGTCCATTTGAGCATACAAACACATGAAGATGTCTTATACTCAGGGGTCATTTCGTAGAAAAAGAGGCGCAGGAGCTCATTAGCACAACTCATTAGCATAACTTATTTGCATATGCCACACCCCCTGACATCACCGGAAGTGTGTCAGAAGGCAACACCCACCGCTTAGGCTCCACTGGACTGTTTTGGATTGCTTGCCATGGGGGGGGGACGGGACGTGCAGATCTGTCCTCGCAGAGGAGGGAGAGCTGGTACCTGAATAAAACTTGGTCTTAAAGGTGCCACTGGACTGTTTTGGACTGGGGGGCCAGGGGGGGCTCTGCAACTTACCTGGCTGCTTCTTGCTCTGACTGAGGGCTGCTGGGAGCAGGGGGTGGGGCTTGTTGCTTGTGCCCACCCCCTGGGCTCTTTACTGCCGGAGC
>NW_015171601.1:72933-101935 GCF_001447785.1 Gekko japonicus
TCCAACGAAGCTGTTTTATACTGAATCAGACCCTCCAAGTTGGTATTGTCTACTGAGACTAGCAGCGGCTTTCCTGGGCCTCAGGCTGAGGTCTTTCACGTGACCTCCTACCTGATTCTTTTCACTAGAGATGCCAGGAATTTAACCCGGGACCTTCTGCATGCCAAGCAGATGCTCTGCTGCTGAGCCATGGCCCCTAGTCAAGACCCATATGAGTTCCAATTAACATTATATCAACCAAGAATAACAATACAAAAGTTGGGAGAAACTTCCCATACGATAAAAAGTTGTCCGTAGCTTCCCATCCTAATTATACCAGCTACAGCTTCATTGAAGGTCAAAGAAGACGGGGACGGCAAAGGATGAGATGGTTAGACAGTATCATCGATGCAACGAACATGAAATTGAGCAAACTTCAGAGGATGGCGGAAGACAGGAGGACCTGGTGGGAGCTGGTCCATGGGGTCGCGAAGAGTCGGACTCGACTGTGCGACTGAACGACAACAACAGCTTCATTATTGCTTTTCACACTGCCGTCTTTCCCAATGTACAACAGGCCTCTCCTTTTCCGGACGTCATTTTGTTCTGTGCTCGTACACCGCCCGGCATGAAGAAGTCTTGTTTTGTGGCTTGGGTGGTGCCGATAAACCTTTTTGTTCACGCTTTGCAGGAGTGGCGCTGAAATAATGAGACCTGCCCGATTCCATGGACTGCTACAATTTTCACAAATCAGGCCAGGCATGCCGAAACATTCAGGGAGGTTTGTTAAACACATTTTCAAAGTCCCTGGCCAATTTAAAATTTCATGTCATAGCGGCTCTGCAAAGCTTTGATGGACACAGCGTCATCCAAAATTCATGCGCTTCGGCAGGGGATGCTCCCCGCATAGAAACGCCGGGGATACGACGTGAATGTGAATCAATCTCGAGGAGCACAGGTACATGAAAACCTGAGTACTCAAACCCACTTGACGCTTGGACCTCATAAAAGGTTGCATCGAAGCATTCATGCCATGCAAGGGCAAAGTTATGGACCCTCCATCCAATACCTTCTCTCTCTTTTTTCTTCTGTCAGTTGAAGCGCAAGCTCTCTGCATGGCCTTCTCTAATGATGGGAGAGATAGCTTCATGTATTTTCCACTCTAGCTCTAGCATCAAATCACGCCTGAACCCTCCCTAGAAGCTCAAATGACCAAACCGAGGCTATCGTACTGTGGTCACATTCTGAGAAGACAAAACTCATAAGAACATAAGAACATAAAAGACGCCAATGTTGGATCGCAATAGAAAAAGAGGAAGATCCCAATACATAACAAAGACCCAACAGATTGGCTGACTCAATCAAGGAAGCCACAACCTCAGTTTGCAAGACCTGAGCAAGGCTTTTAATGAGAGGACATTTTGGTGGTGGCGGCAGGAAGTACGGTCAAGTCACAGATGATTTCAGAAGAAGGAGAAGAAGAGGAGGAGGAGGAGGAGGAGGTTGGATTTATACCCCGCCCTTCACTACCCAAAGGAGTCTCAGAGCAGCTTACAAACGCCTTTCCCTTCCCCTCCCCACAACAGACTCCCTGTGAGGTAGAAGAAGAAGAAGAGATTGGATTTCTACCCCACCCTTCAGTACCCAAAGGAGCCTCAGAGCAGCTTACGAACTCCTTTCCCTTCCCCTCCCCACAACAGACACCCTGTGAGGTAGGTGGGGCTGAGAGAGCGCTGGCAGAAACTGCTCTTATTCAAGAACACCTCTGACAGAACTATGGCTTGTCCAAGGTCATCCAGCAGCTGCAAGTGGAGAAGTGGGGAATCAAACCCGGTTCTCCCAGATTAGAATCCATGCACTTAGCCCTCTTGGGGTTTTTAAGGCAAGAGGTGAGCAGAGGTAGTTTGCCATTGCCTACCTCTGTATCTCCTGCCAACCTAGCAGTTCAAAAGCAAGAGACTGCAAGTAGATAAATAGGTACCGCTTCGGTGGGGAAGGTAACAGCCACATGACCACGGAAATGTCTTCGGACACCACTGGTTATTCAGCTTGGGAACAGAGATGAGCACCGCGCCCTAGAGTCAGATCTGGCTAGCTTTCAAACAAGGGTGACCTTTACCTTTTTATTTACCTCTGCATAGCAGCCCCGGACTTCCTTGGTGATCTCCCATCCAAGTACTAACCTGGACATTTTTGTTGTTGTTCAGTCGCACAGTCGAGTCCTACTCTTCGCGACCCCATGGACCAGCTCCTGCCAGGCCTTCCTGTCTTCTGACATCCTCTGAAGTTTGCTCAATTTCATGTTCGTTGCATCTATGGCACTGTCTAACTGTCTAACCATCTCCTCCTTTGCCGTCCCCGTCTTCTTTGACCTTCAATCTTTCCCACCATCAGGGTCTTCTCCAGTGAGTGTTCCCTTCTCATTTGGTGGTGGCCAAAGCATTTGAGCTTCAGTTTCATTATCTGGCCTTCCAGGGGACAGTCAGGGTTGATTTCTTTGAGGATTGACTGATTTGTTCTTCTTGCAGTCCAAGGGACTCTCAAGAGTCTTCTCCAGCACCATAGTTCAAAAGAATCTATTCTTCGGTGCTCGGCCTTCCTTATAGTGAGGTCATTAATTCATAGGATTACCATAAGTCAGAAGCAACCTGACAGCATGTAACGGCACACGTTTTCAGTGATCGACACATTTCACTTCTTGTTGTCTTCCGTTGCTATGGTACAAATCCTTACATGTTACGTCTACATGCACTTCCTTCCAAAATGGCAGACAATTATGTTTATGTTTATTTGGATTTATATCCCGCCCTCCCCTTGACGGGCTCAGGGCGGGTTCCAACAATATAAATACAGTCCAACAATATAAAAATTCAATACAGTTAAAACCACATTAAAACATAGAAAACATACAACTCTAATAAAAGCTCAGAGATCTTTTAAATTTAGGGTCTTCGACCCAGGCTGTAAATGGGGGCTGACCCAGCCGTAAATATGGGCCCACCCGGCCGACCCAAGCTATAAGTGAGGGGCCGGCCCAGGCTATAAGTAGGGGCTGACCCAAGTAGGGAAACGTCCGCTGACTCAACCAAAAGCCAAGTGGAAGAACTCCGTCTTGCAGGCCCTGCGGAATTGTAATAACTCCCGCAGGGCCCTGATCTCACTCGGGAGCTCATTCCACCAGGCAGGCAATTAATGGTAATTTTCTTCGGTTGCACTCATATGCTTCTCCATCACCCCCCCACCATAAATTTTAATTCTCTTTGGGGTGGGGACAAAACCGTGAAATGAGATCAGGCAATAGCCAAGCTCCGGGATCCTGAAATGTGGCTTGGAAACTTCAACTAGCATAGAATGCCGCAGCCAAACCTTGTCTGAAGTGAGCAGATGTGACGATGTTTTGCCAATACTGGAAGAATTGTGCTGGCTTTGCAGTTCATTTTCAGTCCGGGTTTGTGGAGGTAACAATGGCCTTTCAAGCACCAAACGGCCTAGGGCCAGTCTAACTCAAAGAGCGTCTGCTCACACATGTGCCCACAGGAAGCTGCCTTATACTAAATCAGGCTCATGGTACATCAAGGTCAGTATTGTTTACTCAGATTTAAAGATGGCCACAAACCACATTTTTGCAATTCGGGTTGGTTCGTTGTTCATGCCTGAATCGCAAACCGAACCACGAATCGATTGGCCGGTTTGTGAAACGAACCGGTTTGTATCTGTTCTGTTGCTCTGTTCCATCTTCATCATTTCCTTCTTGCACTGGTTTTGTCTACTTGTCTCCCCTCAGTTTTAGTTACATCTACCTTCACACACATATAGGGAGCCTCCGGGAGGACACATTTTTGCAATTCGGGTTGGTTCGTTTTTTGTGCCTGAATTGCAAACCGAACCACGAATCAATAGGCCAGTTTGCGAACCAAACTGGTTCGTATCTGTTCTGTTGCTCTCTTCCATCTGCATTTGTCTACTTGTCTCCCCTCAGTTTCAATTACATCTACCCTCTAACCTGCCCTGAGCCTCCTTGTGGGGGAGGGAGGGTTACAAGCAGCATAAATAACTAAGTAAATAAATAAATATATAATATCGGTTTGTGGGCCATTTGAAGTTTAAACCCCTGCTTTCTGCTCCCTGCAAAAAGTGGCAGGGAGCAGAAAGCAGTGGTTTAAATGGCTCTGAGCTGAGTTGTTTTTTTCTTCATGAACTGCATCGAAAATTTGTGGAAGTCCGTGGCGGCTCTTCAGCTCACGAACATCGCTTTGCAAACCACAAACCAGCCAAATTTCATGATGGACTTTAGTTCATGAGCCCATCCCTACTCAGATTGACAGTGGAATCTCAGCTAGAAGTCTTTCACATAACTTGTTGCCTGGTCTTTTTTTAACTGGAGATGCCCGGGATAGAACCTGCAATCTTTTGCATGCAAAGCAGACACTCTTCCTACTGAGCCACAGCCCTTCCCATATAGAGCTCCCCATGCACTAAGATAATAAGGAATAGAAATGCACCAGTACCCTCTGGTCCAGCTCACATTCTGGTTGTCAGTCGTGAGAAGGGAGATGATTTTTCATGGGGCAGTCTGTCTATGACCAGCTCAAGTTACATTTCACATTTTTAAACAGTAAAGGATAGTGCAATGAGTAGCGTTTCATGTATGCACATTCTCACACACCACAGTGAGAGTCCTAGTCCCCCACACACACCAAACTGCTGTTGGTATGTGCCACTCCACAGTTTATCATTTCAATGGTGAACAAAATAATCAGACAACTATTTAATAATATGGTGTTTAAAAATTCTTACGATTGTTTAAGTCAGGGTGCCCCATTGTGGCGCATGTGGCACCCACCAAATATATTTTTTAGAAAGTTTGCCATTGCCTTCCTCTCCAGATCCTTCCTTGGTGGTTTCCCATCCAACTGTCCAACATGATTAGCTTCCAAGATCTGACAAGATGAGGTTTTTTGTTGTTCTTCAGTCGCACAGTCGAGTCCGACTCTTCACGACCCCAATGGACCCCCATGGACCACATCATGCCAGGCCCTCCTGTCTTCTGCTGTGCTCTGGAGTGTGCTTAATTTCATGTTCATTGCACTGATAACACTGTCTAACCATCTCATTCTTTGCCATCCCCTTCTTCTTTGACCTTCAATCTTTCCCAGCATCAGGGTCAGGCTATACCATGCCAACTTCCCAAGGAAGGATTTAGTCAGGGCTCTTTTTGTAGAAAAAGCCCAGCCGGAACTCATTAGCATAATAGGCCACACCCAACAGCAGGAACTCGTTAGCCTATTGGGCCACACCCCTGATAGCACAGCTCATTAGCACATTTGGCCGCACCCCCATGTTACCAGAAGTGAGGTTATCCAGCCACGCCCAACTTTTGCTTGCCATCCAGGAGCCTACGTGCATCTCTGCCATGCTTCAGCAGAGGCATTTGGTTTATGGGGGGCAATTGAGCAAATAGTCAGCCATCTGGCTTCGAGAGGAAATCAAACCAACAGGGGGTACATTCCAAAGGGGGGAAACATGAAACCCTATAGCATCACAAGGGATACATGAAGGCTTTAGGAATCAGTTTTCCTATACAGCCGCACCCACATGTTACCAGAAGTGTGGTTATCCAGCCACACCCACCTTTTGCTTGTTATTCTGTTTACCTTGTTTGTTGTCAAAACCCAGGGCCTTTTTGTAGCAGGAACTCCTTTGCATGTTAGGCCACACACCCCTAATGTAGCCAGTCCTAATGAGCTTCTGCTGTTGGGTGTGGCCTATTATGCTAATGCTGGGCGTGGCCAACTTGGGAGCCAGCCGGAATTCCGTTCCTGTGCGTTCCTGCCCCAAAATAGCCCTGGATTTAGTCAAGGCCTAATGGGCCACAGGTCTAGAGCTAGGTCTGCCTTATTTAACCACTGCCGTCATCTCCCAGGCCTTCTTTTCCATGCTGTTCGTAGTGCCAATGCAGATGAATGGCATATCATTTCTGCCCTTTCAGATACGGATTGATGGTCCTCGTTCCTTACCAACACCAGTCACTAGCCTTTTTCGGTGTGCTTCATTTTCTCTTTTTGCAATTTCATGCTCTGTTTAACAGACAGCTCTGTGGCACGGTGACAGGATCGAGCCAAATGATCCACATGTTCACCTGCTCATGATATCAGATAGCTACAGAAGTTTTGCACCCCCATGAAAGGAATACTCCTCTTTTGACTCATGGGGCCATTCCCCGAGGCTGGGCTTTCTTATTCAGGAACAGAAATCACTCAGTCTGAGCCAATGTGGTTACACTTCATTTGTAATGGGGATGGAGGATTCATTGGCTTATCGTGTTTCATGACCCTCGATAATCCTCTCCGCCATGAGAGACAGGGCTGTGCAGTAGTGGTGGCGTTTCCATTTCCGTGCAACTTTTCATCCATCTTTACAAGAGGTGAAATCCAGACTCATGCATGGTTAGGTTAGGTAATTAAATGACACAGAGGAGGGGACTACAACTCCCATGAGGCTGAGTGAAAACGTACATGGGTGAGCCATGACATAACCTTGGCAATAACAGGGATTTAAGCTAACAACAAGCAGTGAAACTTTTTTTTAAAAAAAAAATAGTGTTTATAATCTCTGGTTGACAGATTAATTTGCTCACTGTTTATGTGATTTGCTGCCAAGCACTGACAATAGGTCTGTGGTGAAGGGGGAAACTACGGCTTCCATCAGGCTGCGTGACAGTGTGCATGCCTGGAACACTGCTGACTACAATGTACCAGTCTGGACAGTTGGAATACATGGAAAGTAACCTGACAAACAGCTTCAAGTGGGTCGTGAACAGAGGTCATTTCCTGCAGGAGTGCACAGGAGCGGAGCTCCGGCAGTAAAGAGCCCAGGGGGCGGGCACATGCAACAAGCCCCACCCCCTGATTCCAGCCGCCCTCAGTCAGAGCAAGAAGCAGCCATGTAACCCCCCCCCCCCGCCCCCCGATCCAAAAGAGTCCAGTGGCACCTTTAAGACCAAGTTTTATTCAGGTACAAGCTCTCCCTCCTCTGCGAGGACAGATCTGCACGTTCCCCCCCCAATAGCTAGCAATCCACAACAGTCCAGTGGAGCCTGAGCGGTGGGTGTTGCCTTCTGACACACTTCCAATGATGTCAGGGGGTGTGGCACATGCAAATAAGTTATGCTAATGAGCTCCTGCACCTCTTTTTCTACAAAATGCCCCCTGGTCATGAAGAATCAAACCAAGGAAGTCCGGGGTTGCTCCGCAGAGGCAGGTAAGGGCAAACCGCCTTGGATGTCTCTTGCCTTCAACTCCCTGTGGGGTCAACGTAAGTCAGCTGTGACTTGATGGCAAAAGGGGGGTGGGGGGAAAAGTCTGTCCTCAACCCCAAGAGAAAAGTGGCCTTTCCCTTTGAACGGGGAGGCCTGGCCGGTTCCCATGGGGGCTCTCCGGTCTTCTCAAGAACCCATTCCTGCAAGCAATAATCTTTCTTCCTGCAAATCCAGCCGGCGATACATTTTTGTCAATAAAGCACCATATTATGCATTTCATGTTTTCTCATGGTGTTTCGGAGGTTGCTTTCCTCACTTGCATGGAAGACAAACGGCTTTTATGGCCTACAGGAGGCGACCAGCTTCAGTGGATTTATCGGCGGAAGAGGCAGACATAAAGTAGGCTAGAATGAGTAATCCAGGTATTTCTATGTAAAATAAAACTTATACAGATACGATATTTACTACCTGGAGTGCCTTAATGCCATAAAGAGATGGATGCCTGTGGATTGGGGAGGGGAGGATTCTGCGGCTGTAAACGCAGAGCAGAAGAGAAGGAGAGAAAGCTGCACTTTTTAAAATCCACCAGGGCAAGATGGAAGCGATGAATTTGTCTTTCTGAAAGTTGGCTGGCAATCCTGTGTGGGTTTAAAGCACCGGAGGGTGGGACAGTTCTTCTATGGAGAGCCAGTTTGGTGTGGTGATAGTGCATGAACTATGGCTTGCCCAAGGTCATCCAGCAGCTGCGAGTGGAGGAGTCCACGCACTTAACCACTACTTAACCACTACACCAAACTGGGTGAGTTCAGGCTTGATTTGATCTAGAACCCACTGATTTGTCTTTCTTTTCTTTTTTTTGGCAATCCATGGTAACAGCAAAACTCTCCTCCAGCACCACATTTCAAATGGATCGACTTTCTTCCTGTGTTCGGTTAATAAAGGTCCCGGTCACACGTGCCGGAAAACGCGGGGGGCGGGGGAGGCATGGCGATTTGTGCCGTGGCAATTGGACGTGCCCCAACGTGATCAGACACGACAGCGTTGTTTCCATCGGCGGGTGTTTCTGGCGCGCTCCAACCAGGAAGCGCCCAATAATCACACAATCCAGGTTGGCTAGTGCTGACTATATACAGTGGTTTATTTACAAAGATATGTACATACAGTCCATCAGCATTTGTAGACTCCAAATCATTAGACAGTCCAGCAAAGTGCTCCGCATGTAATTCCATCCACCAGAGTGAATACCTACATACAGACTGTATTCAATATATACAACACAGCACCAATCAGAGTCCAGTGCTGACTCATGGTGACATTACTTTGGCTGATGCAACCTAGATGCAATCCTGGACTTTGTGACATGTCACATGGCATCTTGACTGTCACCTTAGATCAGGATGATCTACTTCAACCATACCAGGCTGTCATCTTGTCAACCATTCCTTACAGTATGCGGTCAGAAGCAGGGATGTGAGAGGAGCGCCCTGGAGTGACCACACGGAGAGCATCCGCCTGCAGCTCATCGCAACCAGTTGATAGTGGATTTCCCTGGGTACTTTTAAACTCTGCTTCTTTGGCTGACTGCGACGGGTTGCTGACGGGTGCGGGATGCCGGCCACATGTGTCCGTTTGATCACACCAGTAAAATCCGGCCGGCATTTGTGAGTATCCCGTGGCAAATTCTGCGTGTGATCGGGGCCAACATTAAGCATTAGTTGGCCAAATTAATTATTTCCTTGCAATCAAGCCACCCCTTGCCTTCTGTGGGTGTCTGCAGCTTCTTGCCTGTGAACGTCACTTGTTTGGGGCACTTATCTGCAAGGTCAGATTTGTAACACAGCTCAGGAAACATAATGGTATGTTGCATGCATAATGATGTCCATTGTTGCCTCAACTGTGTGTCATGTGCACACTGAGATGTCCGGGCTATATAAAAGGTAAAGGCTCCCTTGCTCAAAAGCCAGTCGAATCCGACTCTAGGGTTGCGGTGCTCATCTCCGTTTCAAAGCCGAAGAGCCAGCGCTGTCAGAAGACATTTCCATGGTCATGTGGCCGGCATGACTAGACGCTGTTACCTTCCCACTGAAGTGGTACCTATTTATCTACTTGCAATTTCTTGCTTTCGAACTGCTAGGTTGGCAGGAGCTGGAACTAGAGACGGGAGCTCCCTCTGTCATGTGGCACACTCGGGTCTCGAACTGCTGAACTACCGACCTTCCCCAGCCTGCAGTTCAGCGTCTTAACCACTTGAGTTAATGCAGATCCGAGCAAGAGGCCAGTAGCCCCTTAAAGACTAACACGATTTGTGGCAGGGTATGAGCTTTCATGAGTCACTGCTCACTTCGTCAGTAACAGCTAGCATGTGTGTCCATCTGTCCTAATATCTTGGAGTGTGGAGTGATTTCGGATGCCAGATGACAACAGCAGGTGAATGACAACAGCGGGTGTGATTGGATTAGGTGTGATATGCAGAGGGGTAGTAGGCATGGAGAAATCTGCATTGGTAATGAGACAAGAAACCTTGGTCGAGATTCAGTCCAGTCTTGCACTCCAGGATCAGCTGCAATTCCAACAGTCTCTCGTACTAACCTCTGGCTGAAATTTCTTTGTAAGAGAACTGCTGCTCTTAGGGAGATTAGGAAGAGAGACTGCTGAATTGTTGGTCTTAAAGGTGCCACTGGACTCAAATTTTGTTCTGCTGCTTCAGGCCAACATGGCTACCCACCTAAAACCTCCTTAACCAGGTATCTCTATTTTGGAAGCCATCGTCACATCTTGTGGTGGTGAGCACCTTAATTATGCATTCTTCAATGCTTCCATTTGTCTGCTCTAAGTCTACTGCCGCTCAGACAAATTCCTCAGCATCCTTACACCCTTTGAAGTCCACTGAAGTTAATGGGCTTGGATGGATATAAATCTGCTTAATATGGCACTGCTTGTGTTCTAGTATTAAGGGAGGTCTATTCTCTTTCGACCCTATGCACAATTTTATTGAACTCTTTCTTGTCCCCGTCCCTTTTTCTTTTCTTTTTTTTTGTAATTTTTATTTTCAGTTTCCATTAATTACATACATTTATCCCTCTTTTCCAACATTTTGGGGGGGATTTACATTATAGTTTCCTTTCATACCATTTTATGGCTTTTTCCCATTTCTGTTTAAATTTTTCCTCCGTTTTTCCCGCCAAAAACATATTCAATTTATCCATTTCAATTATATTAAAGAGATTGCTAGTTAGATCTTCCTTACTCGGTACACAATCCGATTTCCAATTTTTAGCTATACATATTCTTGTCATTGTGAGTATATATACAATAATACATGTTTCATTATATTTAAATCCATCTGGTAAAATATTTAATAAAATGATTTCTGGTGTGAATGGGATCTCTACTCCTACCATCTCCTTTATCAACTGTTTTATACTTTTCCAAAATCTCTGTATTTTTTCACATTTCCACCAAATATGGAAGTATGTTCCTATATTATTTTTACACCTCCAGCAGATTCCTGAGACATTTTTATAGCATTTTTGCAGTCTATCTGGCGTCCAATGCCATCTGTAAATCATTTTTATTATATTTTCTTTGTATGATGTGGCTCTTAAAAGTTTTGAGGACTTCCATGTTTTTTCCCATTCTTCGCTCTCTAAATTTCGCCCCAAATCTTTTTCCCATTTGGTCATTGATGGTTTCTTCCATTGATCCACTAAGTCTTCTTCTAATAAAAAAATATATATATTTTGCATCTGTTTTTCCTTTTCTCTCAGCCATATCTTATCTAATTGTGTCTCCGCAGCATAGAATTTTAACTTTTTGTCTTTAGTGAATATTGAGATCAGTTGATTTTTTCCCCAGGATGTAAGATTTAAGTTCATTTTCTTGCCAAGATTTCAATTCATTGTCTTTGTCTAGTAAATCAGTCCCCGTCCCTTTTTCTTAATTAAAAAAATGTTTTATCCTTACCTCATAGGGAAGATGCTCCAACCTCACCATTCAAAGGCAGGTCAACCTCTGAACCCCAGTGCCAGGAGGCAACATCAGGGGAAGTCCTCAGCCTCTGTGACCTGTTGTTGGTCCTCCAGAGGAACTGGTTGGCCATTTTGTGAGACAGAATGCTGGACCAGATGGACCACTTATCTGATCTAGCAGGGCTCTTCTGATGTTCTTATGAAGGCCTCAGCCTCTATGCCTTGTTGCTGGCCCTCCAGAGGAACTGGTTGGCCACTGTGTGAGACAGAATGCTGGACTGGATCACGCACTGGTCTGATCCAGCACAGGGCTCTTCTGATGTTCTGATCGGGGGAAGGCCGCGGCCTCTCTGCTCTGTTGTTGGCCCTCCAGAGGAACTGATCGGCCACTGTGTGAGATGGGATGCTGGACCAGATGGACCACTGGCCTGATCCAGCAGGGCTCTTCTTATGTCTTCTAAATGAAAGAAAAACATCGTTGTGGCTATTGAGGGGGGGGGGTGACCAAGGAGGCAGAGGATAATTGGGAGAGTGGAAATGCTTCTTCCTTAAAAGACAGAATAGAGGATTTGTGGCAGCCAATTTCCTTGCCAAAGCTCAAGTCAACGAGTCCAAGCAGGATTCTTCTGTGCAGCTGAGTCATACGCTTCCCTTTCCTCCCCAGTGTTCCTCTGGCATGTGACCAGTGTTCCCTCTAAGCTGAGTTATTGTGAGCTCGCAGGGAGGTAAGGAGCATAAGAACATAAGAACATGTTGTTGTTGTTCAGTCGCACAGTCGAGTCCGACTCTTCGTGACCCCATGGACCAGATCACGCCAGGCCTTCCTGTCTTCCGCTGTCCTCTGAAGTTTGCTCAATTTCATGTTCGTTGCATCTATGACACTGTCTAACCATCTCATCCTTTGCCGTCCCCGTCTTCTTTGACCTTCAATCTTTCCCAGCATCAGGGTCTTCTCCAGTGAGTGCTCCCTTCTCATTTGGTGGCCAAAGTATTTGAGCTTCAGTTTCATTATCTGGCCTTCCAGGGAACAGTCAGGGTTGATTTCTTTGAGGATTGACTGATTTGATCTCCTTGCAGGCTCAGCAATTTCATGGAGTGCCCACGAGTTCTTGTATTGTGAGAAAGGGAGAAAAGTACCTCTTTCTCGACCTGCTCTTTTCCATGCATAATCTTATAAACCTCAATCATGTCACCCCTCAGCCATCATTTCTCCAAGCTAAAGAGCCCTACGCGCTTTAACCTTTCCTCATAGGGAAAGTGTTCCAACCCTTTTATCATCCGAGTTGCCCTTTTCTGCACTTTTTCCAAAGCTATAATATCCTTTTTAAGGTGTGGTGACCAGAACTGCACACAGTATTCCAAATGAGGTCTCACCATTGATTTATATAGGGGCATTATGATATTGGCTGATCTGTTTTCAATACCCTTCCTAATAATCCCCAGCATAGCATTGGCCTTCTTTATTGCAGTCACACACTGAGATTTTCAGTGAGTTATCTACTACAACTCCAAGATCTATCTCTTGATCAGTCTCTGCCAGTTCAGACCCCATCAATGTGTATTTATATTTAGGATTTTTGGCTCCAATGTGCATCACCTTGCACTTGGCCACATTGAACCCCATTTGCCATGTTGACGCCCACTTGCCCATCCTTGACAGTTCCCTTTGGAGAGAGAAGACCTGGAAGAATGCCATTTTGTGGCCAAACAAGTCAGCGGGTGTGGTCAGACCGCGTGCAGGGAGTGGTGTAAATTGCACCGGTCCGATGCACTTTTTTTTTAACCTGGAAGAATCACGATCACACTCACCTCCTTATTCCACATCGCTGCGCAGCCACATCGCTCCCCGCCATCCACACGGAGTTTTTTCCTCTCAGTTTGGGCATGTGCACAGGTGGCCATCTTTAGTATTGAAATTTTCGCGCGTGCGCAGAACAGCAATTTCCCCTTCAACGCAAGTGCCGTGATGCTTCCCTTTAAACGTAAAAGGAACACTTCCAATTACACTATTACCCCAAAACTGGCCTCCCTGAGATCCTGAACTCGTCTATACAGCAAAACTAGACACTGTTTAAAGTTTGGTTTTATTAACGCCGGGGCAAAGCTCCGCCCAAGTGCATATCGCCGACGCTTAAAGATTTTTTTAAAAAATGGTGGGTGAAAAGCGGAAGCCTCGGCCAGCTTTTGAGCGGGGAACAGGAAGTGGCTCTACACCAGCGGAGGAGCAATCACACAGAGGGAAAATGTGGCTAGAACCAGAGCAGCAGGAAAACACCATTTGGGGGCCTGGTAGCAAAATACTCCGGTTTAAAGGGGGTTGGGGACAGTTGGGGATGGGAGGCAGATGTTGGCTGTGTGATCGGCCGTATAAACTCCATCTCTAACCGGCACGTATACCGGCTCAAATGGCCCGTCTGAATGCGCCCACTGAGAATGAGGTTTATATATTCAGCCTGGCTCAGTTATTCTTCCAAATGTTCAACAGTACACGTGCCTCTAGGGATACGGGCGGTTTCGAACGGTTTCCTTCCGAGCTGAGCTGCCTACGCAGAGTTAGTTTCTGTAACGAAAACATTGTTTCATCCTTCATTCTCCTTCTTCATTAAAGTACTTATATCCCACCCTTCTCTCTCTCAGCCGTGCCTCAAGGTGGCTTACAAAGCCGGTAATCGTCTGCACTATAGTACAAATCTAAGACTTAGCATAAAAAATAATCACCTGCAGGTGGAACAGAAAAAATGTGCAGTTCCTTTTCTGACTACAGCAGCCATAGAGATCCATTCATCTGCTATCAAAAGCCCCACAGAGCTTTTGAGGGGGAGGTGGCTCAGCGGAAGAGACTCTGCTTGGCACGCAGAAGGTCCCAGGTTCAATCCCCAGTATTCCAGTTAAAAGGATCACGTAGTAGGTGAGGGGAAAGTCCTCTGCCTGAGACCCTGGAGAGCTATGGAGGGGGCTGCGGCTCAGTGGAAGAGCCTCTGATTAGCATGTGGAAGGTCCCAGGTTCAATCCCCAGTATCTCCAGTTAAAAGGACCGTGTAGTACGTGAGGGGAAAGGCCAGAGACCTGGGGAGCTGCTGCCAGTCTGAGTAGACAATACTGACCCTGATGGACCATGGGTCTGATTCAGTATAAGGCAGCTTCATGGGTGAACCGGGCCACCAATGGAACCTTCCTGTCTTCCTCAGGGAGATCATTCTAGAGGCTCCTTGCTACAGTTCACAGGGACTGAGTTCAAATTGTGGCAGCTCTGTGTGGGAAGGAATGGACAGGATGGAAGATTGCTGAGAAAATCTCCTGTAGTGTGCAGGTTCATCCTGGAAGAGATGGTCTTGCATGAATAACACTCTAGAAGTGCCAAATGGTAAAAAAAAAAATCCTTAAAAATAAGGTTTGGGCAAGCAGAGAAGAATCCGGTTGGTGAGGGACAAAGCTTAGGAGAACCTGATTGCTAGGTCAGAAGATGAATCAGGTCAAATCCAGGTAGGGATGCCAGCCTCCAGGTGGGACCTGGGGATCTCCTGGAATTACAGCTCTTTTCCAGACTACAGAGATCAGTTCTCTGGGAGAAAATGGATGCTTTGGAGGGCGGACTCTATGGCACTGTACCCCACCGAGGTCCCTGTCCTCCCCAGACTCCATCCTGTTTCCCAACCTGGTTCTGGCAACCCTACCCCCATCTCCTACCAGTAGCTGGGGGGACTTGGCAGGTAGTTCATTATTCTTCATATATTCTTCTGGACTTACCTTAAGAACCTAAGAGAAGCCAATGTTGGATCAGGCCAATGGCCCATCCAGTCCAACACTCTGTGTCACACAGTGGCCAAAATGCAGGTGCCATCAGGAGGTCCACCAGTGGGGCCAGAACTCCAGAAGCCCTCCCACTATTGCCCCCCCCCCAAGCACCAAGAATACAGAGAAGCCATGTTGGATCAGGCTAATGGCCCATCCGATCCAACACTCTGTGTCACACAGTGGCCCAAATCCAGGGGCCAGAACTCCAGAAGCCCTCCAACTGTTGCCCCCCAAGCACCAAGAAGACAGAGCATCACTTGTCCCAGACAGAGCACTCCATTTACTTCAAATCAGCCATTAATGAATGGACTGAAATTATTGGGCCGGATCCAAACTCAATTTTCTGCTAATGGGAGGGGAAGTCTCATTCCTGCCAATTTCCCTGTCCTGCGGGACAGCCCCTCTGGCTACTCTTGGGGGTCCTCTTTCCCCCCAAAGCAGCGTTTTGTGAAGATCAATGGACTGCACTGGAGGGGCAGGACAGTTCTGTTCCGATGATGAAAGTGCCTTGTGTTAGCGGAGGGGGGGGGGATAACCTGGATCCAGCCAATTTTCTTTGAAAAGCTGCAAAAGCAAATCAATTATTAAGATCAGCAAAACTTTACTATTAAAATATAATGAAATGACTGGACGGGGGGGAGGACAGTATTTGGGCATAGTGCCTAGAACAAAAAAAGATTAGAGTTGTGGAGTAGCAGTTGTGGGTTTGAGGTACCACCACACAATCAAAAAAAATCTCAGAAGAGGAGGAGGAGGAGGAGGAGATTGGATTTAGAAGAAGAAGAAGAAGAAGAAGAAGAAGAGACTGGATTTATCCCCCACTCTTCACTACCCAAGGGAGTCTCAGAGCGGCTTACAGACTCCTTTCCCCTCCCCACAACAGACACCCTGTGTGGTAGAAGAAGAAGAAGAAGATTGGATTTATACCCCCGCCCTTCACTACCCAAAGGTGTCTCAGAGTGGCTTACAAACTCCTTTCCCTTCCACTCCCCACAACAGACACCCTGTGAGGGAGGTGGGGCTGAGAGAGCTCTTGACAGAAACTGCTCTTTTTCAAGAACAGCTGTGCCAGAGCTACGGCTTACCCAAGGCCACACCAGCAGCTGCACGTGGAGGAGTGGGGAATCAAACCCGGTTCTCCCAGATTAGAGTCTGCGCACTTAACCACTACACCAAACTGGCTCATACCCCATCCTTCACTCAGAGTCTCAGATAGGGCTCCCAAATCTCGCCAATTCGCGGCAGGGGATCTGCATGTCTTCGCAGAATCCGTGCTGCGGGGACGGCGAGACGCATTGCACCGCCGTCACCAGGACATGACGTTACGCGTCGCTCTGGCAACAGGGCTGTTCGGAGCCCCATTGCCAGAGCGACATGTAGCGTCATGTCCTGGCGACGGCAGGTGCAACACGTCTCGCCGTCCCCGTGGCACAGATTCTACGAAGTCTTACGATCCCCCGCTGTGACTTGGCAACCCTAGTCTCAGAACAGTTTACAATCTCCTTCCTCTCCACACAACAAACACCCTGTGAGGCAGGTGGGGCTGAAAGAGTTCTGAGAGGACTGTGACTGACCCAAGGTCACCCAGCTGGCTTCATGTGGAGAGGGAGTGGGGAATCAAACCCGGTTCTCCAGATTAGATTCCACCGCTCTTAACCATTACATCAAACTTTACCTACACCATGTTCTTAAGGTCACCACTACACTGAACTTTACCTACGTAGTCACTGCCCTCATCTATGGGAACTGAAGTTCTTGAAGAAGGGCCTCCATAGAAGATCTTAACTGTGCAGTAGGAACCTCTGGATACCACTGCTAAGAGGCACCACCAGAGAAAGGCCTCTGTGACTTGTAGCAGAGGGACTGTGACTCAATGTAGAGCATCAGCCTGGTAGGCAGAAGGCAGGTTCAATCCCTGGCAACTCTAGTTAAGGGTCACATCAGAAGTGATGTGAAAGACCTCAGCCTGGTACCCCCCAAGAGCCACTGCCAATCTGACGCCCCGGTCACACGGGCCGGATATCGCGGGGGGAGGCATGGCTGTTTGCCCCGGAGCGAACTACCACACAGCCGCGGGATCACACGTCCCACCGACGTCCGGTGGTTGGGGGGGAGCCCGGGGAGGTGCCGATCAGACGGCGTGGCAAAGAAGCGGCACTGCTGTGGCAAACGGGGTTGTTGTTGTTTTTAAAACCAAGTATGCGCTTGCGCCGTTGGGTGCTTGTGCGCATCCTGTGGAGACTTAAAAAAAAAAAACCTTCTTTGCAACGGGACATGGGCGGGCACCAGATGCCACAGGACTCCACCGGAAACGCGATCAGGCACCCGACCTTGCCCCGCAGTTTCCGGAAACTAGTACCTCTGAGGTACTAGTTTTTTACCCCGCATCTTCGGTAGGAAGCCTCGGGTGAGCCACGGGAGCTCTACGCTTCCCAGATGTAGCGGTGTGATCGCGCCCGGAAAATCCTCCTATTTTCTGTCTTTGTAGGGTACCTAATGTGACCGGGGCCTGAGTAGAGAATACTGACTGTGATGTATTGTGTTCAGTTTGGGGCACCACAATACACCTAGAGTATTGTGTTCAGTTTTGGGCACCACAATTTAAGAAGGATATAGACAAGCTGGAACGTGTCCGGAGGACAGCAACAAAGGTAGTGAGGGGTCTGGAGACCAAGTCCTCTGAGGAAAGGCTGAAGGAGCTGGGAGAGCCAGTTTGGTGTAGTGGTTAAGTGCGCGGACTCTAATCTGGGAGAACCGGGTTTGATTCCCCACTCCTCCACTTGCACCTGCTGATGTGACCTTGGATCAGTCACAAGCTCTGGCACAGCTGTCCTTGAAAAAGAGCAGTTTGTGTCAGAGTTCTCTCAGCCCCACCCACCTCACAGGGTGTCTGTTGTGGGGAGGGGAAGGGAAAGGAGTTTGTAAGCCGCTCTGAGACTCCAAGTGAAGGGCGGGGTATAAATCCAATCTCTTCTTCTTCTTCTTCCCACCAGGAAAGGATGTTAAGCTGTATACCTATACGTCACCTGCAAGTTCTTGCTGAATTGTTTGTGCTTTAATTGGTTTAACTAGATTTCATATTTAAATTTGTATATGGCAAATGTTGTACCCCGCCCTGAGCCTTGTTGCATGGGGGAGGGTGGGTCATAAATCAAATAAATAAATAAATAATTTTAATTTAGCATTGACAATAAATAAATACATTAAGTAGAAGTCATTTTAACCAACACGGGAAGCAGTTTGCACCTTGCACCTTGTTACAATAGATATTCAGTAGAGTTTGACGCTTCTCTGTAGTACAACTTGATGCTTGCTGGAAGCCCTAAGACTTCTATTCGACTGAGGCAAAGGGAGACAGAGGGGATGACAGATTACAACCCGCTGCTGCTCCCATGCAACTTCTTCACCCCATCAATGTGAACTGCCTGCTCTCCTGTTCTAGAGACAGGCTTAGCAAGAATGCAGACAAGGCAATTATTCTATGATTCTATGATTCTAAGAGTCTGATCCAGTAGGAGGCAGCATTGTGGGAGAGGGATGGGATAGAAAGCTAACCAGGGCTCTTATTTGCAGCAGGAACTCCTTTGCATATTAGGCGACACACCCCTAATGTAGCCAATCCTCCAAGAGCTTACAGAGATCGTCTTCCAGGGGCTACTGTAAGCTCTTGGAGGATTGGCTATATTAGGGGTGTGTCACCTAATATGGAAAGGAGTTCCTGCTACAAAAAGAGCTCTGAAGCTAACAAATCAGTAGTTGATAAAATCGGGGGCCATAACTCTGTGGAAGAGCATCTTCTTGGCAGGCAGAAGGGAAGGAACCAGGTCCCATCCCCAGCATCTCCAGCTAAAAGGGTCAGGTGGTAGGTGATGTGAAAGACCTCCACCAGAGATGCTGGAGAAGTGCTGACAGTCTGAGTAGACTGTTTGGTGTAGTGGTTAAGTGCGTGGACTCTATTCTGGGAGAACCGGGTTTGATTCCCCACTCCTCCACTTGCACCTGCTGATGTGACCTTGGGTCAGTCACAAGCTCTGGCACAGCTGTCCTTGAAAAAGAGCAGTTTGTGTCAGAGCTCTCTGAGCCCCACCTACCTCACAGGGTGTCTGTTGTGGGGAGGGGAAAGGAGAGGGGTTTGTAAGTCGCTCTGAGACTCCAAGTGAAGCTCAGGGTATAAATCCAATCTCTTCTTCTTCTTCTAATTGACCAAGGGTTTGATTTCAGTAGAAGGCGGCTTCATGTGTTCGACAAGCTCAGAAGAGAGGCCCTGAGGCAGAAGTCTGTCAGGATCTGGACTCTGCTGCCTCCGCCAGTACTTGACAGTATGTTCACACTAGCTCCGGAAAACCTCCTGTGTTTTGAAGGGATTATACAGGAATCTCTAATATTTGTCTCAGAGAACCCCTGGAGGACCAGAGAGGTGATAAAGGGATAAGAAAAAAACAGTTGTACGTCTGGTACTGAAAATAAATTTGAGTCCAGTGGCGCCTTTAAGACCAACAAAGTTTTATGAAAGGTATAAGCTTCCTCAGGTACACAGGAAAGCTCACACCACACCTTGAATAAAACTTTGTTGGTCTTAAAGGTGCCACTAGTCTCAGACTTTGTTCTACTGCTTCAGACCAACATGCCTGCCCACCTGGATCTGGTACTGAAAATGTTACTCCTGTTTAGACTATGTAGCAAAAGGATGGAGAAGAGCAAGTGAGGTATCCGTGAGGAATTAGGCGTGTAAGAACTTTGTGGGGAACAACCACTATGATTCCAGAAGAAGAAAGAGAAGAAGAAGAGGAAGAGGAGGAGGAGATTGGTTTTATACCCTGCCCTTCACTACCCAAAGGAGTTTCAGAGCAACTTGCAAACTCCTTTCCCTTCCCCTCCCCACAACAGAGGTAGGTGAGGTAGGTGGGGCTGAGAGAGCGCTGGCAGAAACTGCTCTTTTTCAAGAGCAAGAACTATGGCTTGCCCAAGGTCATCCAGCAGGTGCAAGTGGAGGAGTGGGGAATCAACCCGGGTTCCCCCAGATTAGAGTCCGTGCACTTAACCACTACACCAAACTGGGTTCTCAGATGAATTCATCTTATTCTTCGGTGTCTACAGGTCAACTGGAGCAAAATGCCAGGCAGCTTTCTGACTGCTCATTAGCTGGGGTTGGGGAGTTTTATTTCCATCTGCCTTTCACTAGTTTTTGCACATGTGCAGTAGGGCAACCTCCCCCTGCCCCCGAGGCCATGGCTGTGTCAGGTTATTAAAGAGTGTGCAGCAGCAAGCATAATTTCAATGACCAAACTCAGACACATTGTTTGCCTTCTATTAGTGGCATCTTTATAGAGTTCCCATTCCAGCTCCAGCAATTAGTGGGAACTTTCAGGAGGCTGGAATAGTTGAAAAAAAGAGGGTTGTGTTTAGGGTTGGCAAGTGTTACCTTCCTCCGCAGTGGGGGACTCCCGGGCCGATCCTGGAGTGTGCGCACGTGTGCAAAGTGCGCGCACGCCGCATCCACATCACCAGGAAGTGACGTGACAACGCCGGGCACGCTGGGGGCGGGGGCCCGACCATCCGAGGGAAAACCATAGAGTTTTCCCTCGGATGACCGTGGCCCCGCCCCCAGCGTGCCCGGTGGCATCACATCACTTCCTGACAACGTGCACGTCGTGGCGGAGTTCCCCCGGGGGCCCGATCCGGCGACGGTGGGGAACGGGCCTCGGGGGCGGGGGTTTACCTGCCCCCCAGGGGGACTTGGTAAGCCTAGTTGTGTTCATCATGACATCACTTCCTGTGAAAACCTGGAAGTGACATCATTTATTTATTTATTTATTAAGATTTATACCCCGCCCTCCCCGCAGAGCAGGCTCAGGGCGGCTTACAAGGTGTCAGGTAGCCCTGTCATGATGTTGGAATGTGAGAGTGGATTTTATCTCCCTCCCATTCTCAGCGCTTCTCTGCCTAATGCTCCAGCTATTTCCACATTGGCTTTTAAGATGCTTTGCTGTAATTCCCCAGGCCTGGGATCTGTAACTGCTTTGGGCGCAAAAATACTTGCTTGCTGGCAGGGCCAGCGCACGTGAAAAAACTTAATTGGCTATGCAGGGGGGGGGCAGTTTGAATATGCTATAGGTTAGTAGCCATCTTATTATAGGGCATTCTTAACACAGGCTGTTTACATGTACTTTAGTTCTGTGTTACCATAATAAACACTTATCTTCTGAAGAAGCCTGGGTGTGTGGATTACCTGCCTAAAGTTCCTGACACATGGAGACAATGCAACACCTTGGGAATTCTTCAGCTCTCTGTGGGGAAAGACCATAAAGATTTGGGCCATTCCTAGAATGTTGCAGTGTGGCCGTGATGTCACTTCCAGGTTTTTTGCAGGAAGTGATGTTGCAGGGCATGTGATGCTGCTCCTCCCATTTCTCTCTGGTTGTTCAAAGAACAAACAACGGAAGGAGCACAGCAAACAAACAATGGAAGGAGCACAGCAAAAGTGGGAGAATCCCTGCCCAAACCAGGTAAGTGGCAACTGTGATCCCATTCGTCCATATATCTCTAAATGGCTGTCCTTCTCACAGTTCTCTGACAGTGAAAGGTCTTTCTCAGCAGCTGCTACTACCTTTCATCTAAAAATGCCTGAAATTGAACTGGGGCCCTTCAGCCTGCAAGATGCAAAAAAACTTAACTCAATTCTGATCACTGTTGAATGTTCAAAATAAAGCAAACGTGTTTTGAGTATTTAAGCCACAGTTTCTTCTTCTGTGCCACAACACCCCACCCCCGTGCCGTTAAAGCAGATGAGAAAAATCTGAATTTTCCCCTTGTCGTATTGATTACCGGCACACAAATGTTTCTCTCCCAACCACACAGACACATACAATTAAATGCTGCAACACAACTGAGGCCTTATGTGGAATCAGACCTTTAGTCCATCAATGTCAGTCTTGTCTACTCAGACTGGCAGCAGCTCTCCAGGGTCTCAGGCAGAGATCTTTCACATCACCTACTGCCTGGTCCTGTTATAACTGGTGATGCTTGGGATTGAACCTGGGACCTTCTGCATGCCAAGCAGATGCTCTGCCACTGAGCCACGGCCCTTCCCTTGGACTGTGCACACAAATTGGCCTATACTAATGCCGCCATTGTCCCCATCTATCAAAAGCCACCCCATGCAGTGCCCAAGAGAAGCTGCCTGTGTCAAACTCTAAGTCTGCGGCCAATTTACCCTCCTGGATAAAGCTATTCTTTAGCATGTTTCTTTTTTCAACCTGCTCTCCCCACCCCCACCCCCATTCTCACCTGCAGCTTCATAAATTTCCAGATTAGCTCTTTAAGATTAAAAAACAAGTCCTGTAACGGGGAATTGTCTTTCAGAGTAATTACCTCATTTGGCTGAAATTAGTTCTGCGCAAAGTTTCACCCCCTGACTTGTGTTTACGAGGGAAGTGTGAAATTATTCAATTTGAATGGCAGCAGCAAAGATAACACAGATGAGGTTTATGACTCCAAGTTTCAACTCATTTGATGGCAGAGATAATTCCCGGGCAATGCTACCTGTGGGACAAAAACAAGAGAGCAACAGAATGCGTTTAAGCACCACAAGGACTCGTACCTTTCACAATAGGGAAGAGATTCATATATTCTCATCTTTGATTTTTATTGTTCAAGCAATTAAGGAATCCAAAAGTATATTAGTTTAACCTCGGGGAAGCTCCTTACAGGTATTAAGCACTGGAAGATAGCCGGAGACTAGGGTAGTAATGAATGCCTATTAAGATAAAGACTTGCGTGTGGGTAGTTGATACACGTATTTCTGGAACACTTCAGAGAAAAATATACCTTGAATATCTGTTTGGGAGGGACTGAGTGTCAGAGAGTTCAGTATGGGAACAATTCTAAGCAAAGTTTGTAGGGAAACTTCAACAGGCAGTGTGGTGTACTAGTTAGAGAGGCAAGTTAAGATTGTGGTAATGAAGAAGAAGAGAAGAGATTGGATTTATACCCCGCCCTTCACTACTTGAAGGAGTCTCAGAGTGGTTTACAATCTCCTTTCCCTTCCCCTCTCCACTACAGACACCCTGTGAGGTAGGTGGGGCTGAGAGAGCTCTGAGAGAACTGCCCTTGAGAGAACAGCTCTGAAAGGACTTGTAACTGACCCAAGGTCACCCCAGCAGCTGCATGTGAAGGAGTGGGGAATCAAACCCGGTTCTCCCAGATTAGAGTCTGCACCCCTAACCACTGCACCAGACTCAGCTCAACCCATTTGGACAACGGGTGGGGGAAAGGAAAGGTGGAATCAACATGTTAACCTCACCATTTGGACAATGGATGAGGAAAAGGAGAGGTAAAATTAACAAGCCTGGTAGGCAATCACCGTTCTTACATTGTGTGTGGCCCTAGTTAGGAAGTTTAAATACCCATGTAAACCGCTCAGAGCCTCTGGGATGGAGCGGTATAGAAATTGAATTAATAAATAAATAATAAATAATGTCAACCCCACCCATTTGGACATCCTCACATTGCCCCAGTGAAGTTTTCTTGGCCTTCACCCTTGAAGCATTCTTTGCACCCAGTCCTTCACTTTTCATATGAGACTAATTTTGGTGAGGAGTGCAAAACTCCTTTGATCGGTACCTCTTAACTGATTGGTCGATTGTCTTCTTGGAGGGAAGGTTGAAACCGCACCCCGAGTTCTGATTGGCCTGGGAAGGGAACTCCCAAAGTAGAGGGCAAGCAGATAAATGGGACGGCCTGGGATGAAGATTGGAGTCCGTTCCCTCAGGTTGTTCTGCTAGGACTTTGAGATCTCCTTGGTCAAAACTCAGAAAGTTTTACAATGCGGGGGGGGGGGGGGGGAGGCAAAACTCTGGCCTGTCTCTCAAAGAAGGCCAGCAACATCTACACATGGCAAGTAAGCAGAGCGAGCAGCTTCAATTTTTGATCTTTTATCAGTATTTTTACACCATTCTTCCTGCCTATAGATCAGGGATCCACAACCTTTTTGAGCCTGCGAGTACCTTCAGAATGCAGGCAGAGGGTGGCAGGTGCAGCCGGAAAATGGCTGCCACAGAGGCGGAGCCAACCACAAGATGTCGAAGAGCGAGGCTCCTCATTTTTTTTCTAATGGTAACTCTTCCGCATTTCAAACAGACGCTTTGCTTAACAGGATGCCTTTTTGGAATGAACATATTGTTTTAAGATATTCTCTGGAATACACACAGCTTACCTTCAGTCACGCGGATCCTTGTTTAAAACTTTTTAAAAAGATGCACAGCCAGCCAGAGCTCCACACGCCGATCATTAATCCTTCGAGGCAAAAAAAGCAACACTTTCTAAAAAGCCCTTCAGGTAGGGTTGCTATTCCCCAGTTTGGGGCGGGGGATTGCCTGGTTTTGTGGGGAGGTTTTGTGGGAGGAAATTCCCCACAAAAGGTAAGTAATACACACAAGCGCCAATGGACTTGACCTGACATGTTTCGGCCGACACGTTTTGTGTGTATGGTTTTGCAATTTTTATATGAGGTATAATTGAGCCCCTGCATGTTTTTTTAAAAAATTCTTTACAAATAGATACATGTATTTTTAATTCTTTATATGTATGACATTTTAATTGTTGGCCCTCTACTCTGTTTGACTTACCTTTTTAAGGTTCTTGATCCTAGGTTTCGGAGTTAAGTTTGGTTCCCTTTTTGTTCACAGGAGAAAGTCGTCCCCCCTCCAGCCGCAATGTCGCCGGAAATAAAGTTGATGTGCCTACGTCACCTGGAAGCAATGTGGGCATTTTGGTGATGTTGGGGGGGCACTCTGTTTTTTTGGGCAAAAATCTATGGTTTGAAAACTCTATGGTTTGAGGTTGATTTTACCATAGAGTTTTGCCCAGAAACCAGAGCATCACCCCCGACGTCACCAACATGCCTACGTCACTTCTGGGCGCCGTAGGCACATCGCATGCCATTACTTCCCTCTACCAGAACGTCCCCCCATCCCCCCCACTGCCGTTTCCAGTAGACCTGGCAACCCTACCTTCCCGGCACCAGGAAAGGGGTCAGCAGGCACCATGGAGGAACCCCAATATAAATTTCCTTAAGTATCTGTGCATCTTTTTTAAAAAAATCCTGGTCTCTTGAGTTTTTGGAAACAGACCTCTGGGTATAACCTATGGAGAAGCTGTAGCCTTTCTTGATTACAACATTATCGGGGAGGGGTGAGAGTTGCCAGCCTCCAGGTGGGGCCTGGGGATCTCCCACTTTTACAACTGATCTCCAGCTGACAGAGACCCTGAAGAAAATGGCTGCTTTGAAGGGTGGACTCTATGGAATTGTACCCTGCTGAGGCCCCTCCCTCCCCAAACCCCGCCCTCTCTTGGCTCCACCCCCAAAGTTTCCAGGTATTTTCCAACCCAGACCTGGCAACCCTGGGGGGGGGAGATGCTGAAGCAAACAGGTCAGTGGAAGAGAAAAGAGGGGAAGGGGGAAGACTTTGAGCTTCTGCTTTCCCATGAGCACACCCCCACACGCACACAAATACACATTTTCAGTACGAGAATAGAGGGCTCACCAAGGGCAGCTTGAATCGATATCAGGACAAGCCTTAGGTGAAAATTAGCCCAGAAGTGAGATTGCCCCCATATGGGTCAGATCCCCAAGGACGGTCCCTCAGCGATGGCAGATTATCCAAGTTTATTGCAAGAAACGGGAAAACAAGTGAGTTTTGAAAGCAGATCTTTCTTCTAGCAGCCTCACTGTGCAGACCTGGGACCCCAAGCCATTAGGTCTGCTCGGTGTGTAGGGACCTGGCCACAGGAACAGACAGCTTGAAAGGGGGATTAGATAGATTGGAGGCTAAGTCTATCAGGGGCTACTAGCTGTGGTGACTGAAGGGAACCTCCAGGTTCAGAAAAAGTCAACCTCTGAATCTCAGAGACGGGAGGCAACATCAGGGAAGGCCTTGGCCTCAATGTCTTGTTGTTGGAGGTCCAGAGGAACTGGTTGGACACTGTGTGAGATAAGAGGATGCTGGACTAGATGGACCACTAGACTGATCCAGCAGGGCTCTGCTTATGTTCTTATGTTCTAGGGGGCAACATCGGGGAAGGCCTCGGCCTCTATGCCCAGTTGTTTGCCGTCCAGAGGAACTGGTTGGCCGCTGCGTGAGACAGGATGCTGGACTAGATGGACTATTGGTCTGATCCAGCAAGGCTCTTCTAGAGTTCTTATCAGGGGAAGGCCTCGGCCTCTATGCCCAGTTGTTTGCCGTCCAGAGGAACTGGTTGGCCACTGCGTGAGGCAGGATGCTGGACTAGATGGACTATCGGTCTGATCCAGCAGGGCTCTTCTAGGGTTCTTATCAGGGGAAGTCCTTGGCCTCTATGTTCTGTTGTTTGCCGTCCAGAGGAACTGGTTGGCCACTGCGTGAGACGGGATGCTGGACCAGATGGACTATTGGTCTGATCCAGCAGAGCTCTTCTGGGGTTCTTATCAGGGGAAGTCCTTGCCCTCTGTGTTCTGTTGTTTGCCATCCAGAGGAACTGGTTGGCCACTGCGTGAGGCAGGATGCTGGACCAGATGGACTATTGGTCTGATCCAGCAGGGCTCTTCTAGGGTTCTTGTCAGGGGAAGTCCTTGGCCTCTATGTTCTGTTGTTTGCCGTCCAGAGGAACTGGTTGGCCACTGCGTGAGACAGGATGCTGGACCAGATGGACTCTTGGTCTGATCCAGCAGGACGCTTCTTGGGTTCTTATGTTAAGCTAGGGGTGAGGTGGGTCTCCTGACCCTCGGAGCTGTGAGAAGAGGCAGGTGGCAAAAACCTGTCCTGTGACTTGGCTCCCTGCAAAGACAGACTGGAGATACAACTGACTGTATCTGAAACACATTTGCTGTGATCATTATTTTATTCAATGAAACCCTCCCAGATGAACGTAGCCAGCCCGACATTTGTAATGCTATGCTTGAAAGCTTCCCCGGTTTAACCCGTCCCTAGGAGACAAGGAAGATACGATGTTTATCACAACCCTGGCAGGACGCCATACGTGCCTGGGGTGTGCTGACTTGTAATTTGTGCGGGCCTGCCTATACCAGGGCTAGTGATAGAGGTCTCACATTCTAGGGTCGCCAACCTCCAGAAGGTGGCTGGAGATCACTGTTGGGTATTACAAGTTGAAAACACTCAGTATATCCAGGGTTAAATGTTTGTTTCTGTTACTCACAGGAAGTCACATGTTTCTCATGTAACCAATGTTCTTTAGATGTAGGAAGCCCGGGAATTTTTTCCCTTGATCTAGGAGTTTGATTGGGACGAAAGTGTCAAAGTGTGTTAGCATTTTATGGCTCCTCTTCCCGTCTTTGTTTGCTGTTCTCAAGAAGAAGTAAGAGTAGCCACACTCTCTCTCTTCTAGTTTTGTCTTTGTAGTGTAAGGATGTAGCCGATTTAGCTCTGTTGTTATTTTCATCCCAGTTACCCTTCCCCATGCTAGAATTTAGTAAAAACTTTGTATTTTAATCACACATGGACTCTCAGTCTGAATTATTTTACTCAGGCTCTGCTGGGCTATATTGTCTCTGCTAAATACCATTTTTTTTCAATATCTCACTATCAAAACCAACAATCACTCATTGATACAACTGATCAGTTCACCTGGAGAAAACAGAGATCAGTTCACCTGGAGAAAACAACTGCTTTGGAAGGTGAATTCTATGGTACTATACCCCACTGAAGTCCTTCCCCTCCCCAAGCCCACCCTCCTCAGGCTCCACCCCCAAAATCTCCAGGTATTTCTCAACCCGGATCTGGCAACCCAAAACATTGCTGTTTCTTACTTGTGGAATTGATAGTTGGCTTTCAAAGGGGACTAAATTCGTGGAGGAGGAGAAGGAGGAGGAGGAGATTGGATTTATACCCTGCCCTTCACTTGGAGTCTCAGAGTGGCTTACAATCTCCTTTCCCTTCCCCTCCCCAGAACAGACACCCTGGGAGGTAGGTGGGGCTGAGAGAGCTCTTTCCAGAACTGTCCTTGAGAGAACAGCTCTGACAGAACTATGGCTTGCCCAGGGTCATCCAGCAGCTGCAAGTGGAGGAGTGGGGAATCAAACCCGGTTCTCCCAGATTAGAGTCTGCATGCAACCAGGACACCAAACTGGCTCTCCCACTACACCAAACTGGCTCTCAGAAGAGGTCCACCAGCTAAGATGATGAAATGGAACACCCATGTTTAGAGGCAGTTGCCCTTGACACAACAGGGAGGGGAGGCAATAGTTGGGAAGACGATTTTGGCCTCTGGGCTCTGTGTGTTGGGCGTCAGGGGGCACCTGTTTGTCCACTGCATGAAACAGAATATTGGACTCGGTGAACATGCATACACACATGGAGCTGCCTTGTACTGAATCAGACCATAGGTCCATCAAGTTCAGTATTGTCTACTCAGGCTGGAAGCAGCTCTCCAGGGTCTCGGGCTGAGGTCTTTCACATCACCTCCTCCTTGATCTTTTAACTGGAGATGCCGGGGATTGAACCTGGGCCCTTCTGCATGCCAAGCAGATGTTCTGCCACTGAGCCATGGACCCTCCCCCCAAAGTCGCACATACATATACACATGAAGCTACCTTATACTGAATTGGTCCATCAAGTTCAGTGTTGTCTACTTAGACAGGTGTCAGACAGAGGTTTTTTACATCACCTACTCCTGGTCCTTTCAACTGGAGATACCAAGGATTCAACCTGGGAACTGTTTCACCAAGCCTTCAGGTGAAGCGATGGGCATCCATCAATTGGCTTCCCCACCACAGTTGCTGCAGTTTCTGCCACTGATAGCCTGCTACTGATAAGAACAGTGAGAGAACAGCTCCAAAAGAACTTATGACTGACCTACAGTCTTGCCAGCAGCTGGAAGAAGAAGAAAGAAGAAGAAGAAGAAGAAGAAGAAGAAGAAGAAGAAGAAGAAGAAGAAGAAGAAGAAGAAGAAGAAGAAGAAGAAGAAGAAGAAGAAGAAGAAGAAGAAGAAGAAGGGATTAGAACTGTTA
>NW_015171601.1:102707-104698 GCF_001447785.1 Gekko japonicus
CCAGCATTGGCATCTCTTATGTTCTTGTGTTCTTAAGAAGAAGAAGAGGAGAAGGAGGAGACTGGATTTATACCCCGCCCTTCACTACCCAAGGGAGTCTCAGAGTGGCTTACAAACTCCTTTCCCTTCCCCTTCCCCACAACAGACACCCTGGGAGGTAGGTGGGGCTGAGAGAGCTCTGACAGAAACTGCTCTTTTTCAAGAACAGCTGTGCCAGAACTATGGCTTGCCCAAAGTTATCCAGCAGGTGCAAGTGGAGGAGTGGGGAATCAAACCCGGTTCTCTCAGATTAGAGTCCGCGCTCCTAATCCCTACACCAAACTGGCTCTGAACGTCCTCTCCAGAGACTGTACAAGTTAAATCTCTGAGTGGGTGGATGGCTGCTCCTTCTCTCACGTACAGATCCCTCTGAATGCACACACATAAATACCATGCGGCGTTCCACCTGCCATTTCACTCACTCCAGCAGTGAAGGTGTCTTTTGAAGGGCTGTGAACATATCGAGAAGGCAATTATGCTGTATTTCAAACTATTTACCGAAATAGCGCCCAGGCGCTTGGTTTTGAAGTCAACAAAGGAGGGGCTACGGCAGAGCAAATAAAAATGGCATATGGCCAAATGCTCAAGCCAGTTTGGTGTAGTGGTTAAGTGCGCATGGGTGGATGGCTGCTCCTTCTCTCACGTACAGATCTCTCTGAATGCACGCACATAAATACCATGCGGCGTTCCACCTGCCATTTCACTCACTCCAGCAGTGAAGGTGTCTTTTTAAGGGCTGTGAACATATCGAGAAGGCAAACTATTTACCGAAATAGCGCCCAGGCGCTTGGTTTTGAAATCAACAAAGGAGGGGCTACGGTACAGCGAATGAAAATGGTATATGGCCAAATACTCAAGAGCCTCCCACAATGTGCTGTAATGGAGAGGGGAGGTTAACCTTGTGATGTGATCCTTGGTCGGAGAATAATAGTATTACAAACAGATTCCGCCTTGAAATTTTAGAAATCATGAAACAATGAGCCAGCTTGGAAAATGGTACTGGGATACTTCGCTGGCCTAGCAGAGTTTGTCCAGTCATGGAAGCATGAGCCTGAGTGCAGTAAATAAATCTCCCAAAAAGGATATTGCAAAAAAAGGTAAACTCACGTTTATTCAAAGAGATCCAGTTCACATTCAGGTTGCGGTCGAAAGGAGTGAGAGAGAAACATAATCTAAAGAGGACTTTCCCTATCACAAATGGCCAGCTAATCATGTGCGTGGGAGTCTGAGGGCCCTGTCTCTACAGGAGAGACCTGCAGAGATATGTGTCTCCACGGAACACCATGTGCTGAGAGTGAGGGTCAGGTCACACGGACATTTAGTGCGGGCTTCGCTGCTGATCCCTCGTGCATTAAAGTTTCCTGTTCGTATTGGCAAACCCGCCTCCCGCACCGAAGCGGGCTCAGTCTCGCGGTTTCCACTCTTTTTATCCGCGTTTTCTGACACCCGTTGTATCCTCTTTGTATCCGCTTTGTATCCTCGGTTTTGGCATCTAGACAGCAATCCGCCGTGACCGTGCTACCCTCCCCCCTTTTTTGTGTTTCCGGTTTAAGTTATGCGCCTGTGCAAACAGGCGCTAGCTTTTATTTTGGTCTTTTTAGTTTGTATGTACGCCCAAGCGCATGCACAGGTTTTTTTTTTTTAAAAAAAAACCCACACCGCCGCAGGGACAGCGCGCTGTGTGATTAGTACTTCGCGCGCGAGTGAAGCGGAAGACAGAGGAACCATCTGACCACCTCCAAGCAATATAAAATGTCGTGGATAGAAGAACTGCAGGAAAACTAGCACGGTAAGAGGTCCGTGTGACCGCGGCCTGAGAGGACAAAGGGAGAGAAGAGAGGCTATAGGACAGCTCCCAGGTTAAGACAAAGAGGGATTCCTTTTAAAAAGATAACACCTATACACAGAGTGATGTAGCACCCCCCAATGTCCATGCAAGAAGAAGAGGAGGA
>NW_015171601.1:105458-122811 GCF_001447785.1 Gekko japonicus
GGAGGAGGAGGAGGAGGAGGAGGAGGAGATTGGATTTATACCCCGCCTTTCACTACCCAAAGGAGTCTCAGAGCGACTTACAAACTTCTTTCCCTTCCCCTCTCCACAACAGACACCCTGTGAGGTAGTTGGGGCTGAGAGAGCTTTGACAGAAACTGCTCTTTTCCAAGAATAGCTGTGCCAGAACTATGGCTTCCCCAAGGTCATCCAGCAGGTGCAAGTGGAGGAGTGGGGAATCAACCCCGGTTCTCCCAGATTAGAGTCCACGCACTTATCCACTACACCAAATATGCTGAGTCGCACACTCCAACAAATGGATGCATGACTGTCTAGACTTCCAAAGGGCCTGCACATGCTGATCCAGCTGTTAGGCCGCCAGAGGTCCATCTGTAAAGTTAGTCCATCCGCCTTCATGGTCGTGCATGATGACAGAGCTGCTAAAATCAGCCATAGCATTCCTTCTGACAACAGATATCTTAGCCGGACTTCGTACACCACTATTCGCAATCCCTCCCCCCGGCAATCATACTTTTAAAAACAAAGTTGGACATTAAAGGAATGTCTGCGCAAATGTAGGATGACACAGGACTCTTCACTTCTGATTGTCAGACTCCTGCAACAATCAGAACCAACAACTCGCTTCTTCAGAAGGAAAGTTTATTCAACAGTATTGGCAGAGCATCTCTACTTCAGGTTCTGTGTTAAGACTAAAACATAAAGCGTGGGGGGAAGAGATATACAGTGTTCAAAGGGGTCACTGGGTTGCAGGGAGCCAATCCCGGGGAAGGGGGGAAGGAAGAAGGGCCCCACCAAAATGTAACAGTTCCACTTTCCCAGAGAAGGTTTTATGGCAAAGCGCTCAAGGACAAGCACATAAAACATCTAGATAAGGGAGCATCACTAGGGCAACCCAAAAGTGAAAGTAACATTCCAAGGAGTGAACATCCATTCCCTCCCCCAGCCTTTATGGCAGCAAGCTGACACTGATGAGTCTTGCTGGTGGATCCACCCTAATAATCGACTCATTGTTGTTGTTGTTGTTCAGTCGCACAGTCGAGTCTGACTCTTTGAGACCCCATGGACAAGATCTCGCCAGGCCCTCCTGTCTTCCGCCGTCCTCTGAAGTTTGCTCAATTTCATGTTCGTTGCCTCGATGACACTGTCTAGCCATCTCATCCTTTGCCGTCCCTGTATTCTTTGACCTTCAATCTTTCCCAGCATCAGGGTCTTCTCCAGTGAGTGCTCCCTTCTCATTTGGTGGCCAAAGTATTTGAGCTTCAGTTTCATTATCTGGCCTTCCAGGGAACAGTCAGGGTTGATTTCTTTGAGGATTGACTGATTTGTTCTTCTTGCAGTCCAAGGGACTCTCAAGAGTCTCCTCCAGCACCATAGTTCAAAAGAATCTATTCTTCGGCGCTCGGCCTTCCTTATAGTCCAACTCTCACAGCCATACATGACTACTGGGAATACCATTGCTTTGACCATGCGGACTTTTGTTGGCAGGGTGATGTCTCTACTTTTTATCATGCTGTTGAGGTTCGCCATCGCTTTCCTCCCAAGGAGCAGGCGTCTTTTAATTTCATGACTACTGTCACAGTCTGCAGTGATCTGGGATCCCAGCAACATGAAGTCTGTCACTACTTCCACGACTTCCCCTTCTATTTGCCAAGGAGTGATGGGGCCGGATGCCATGATCTTAGTTTTTTTGATGTTGAGCTTCAAGCCCACTTTTGCGCTCTCCTCTTTTACCCTGAGCAAGAGGCTCTTGAGGTCCTCTTCACTTTCTGCCATCAGAGTGGTATCGTCTGCATATCTGAGGTTGTTGATCTTTTCCCCAGCAATCTTAATTCCCGCTTGTGATTCATCCAGGCCAGCATTTCGCATGATGTACTCTGCATATATATTAAATAAGCAAGGCGACAATATACATCCTTGTCGTACTCCTTTTCCTATGCTGAACCAATCAGTTGTTCCATATCCGGTTCTAACTGTCGCTTCTTGGCCCTTATACAGGTTTCTCAAGAGACATGTGAGGTGGTCTGGTACTCCCATCTCTTTAAGGACCTGCCATAGTTTGTTGTGATCCACACAGTCAAAAGCTTTAGCATAGTCAATGAAGCAGAAGTAGATATTTTTCTGGTACTCTCTTGCTTTCTCCATAATCCAGCGAATGTTGGCAATTTGATCTCTAGTTCCTCTACCTCTTCGAAACCCAGCTTGTACTTCTGGTAGTTCTCTATCCACGTACTGTTGAAGCCTAGCTTGTAGGATCTTGAGCATGACCTTGCTAGCGTGTGATATGAGTGCAATTGTGCGATAGTTTGAACATTCCTTGGCGTTGCCCTTCTTTGGGATTGGAATGTATACTGACCTTTTCCAATCCTGTGGCCACTGTTGCGTTTTCCAAATTTGCTGGCAAATGGAGTGCAGCACTTTAACAGCATCATCTTCTAAGACTTTGAATAGCTCAACTGGAATACCATCACCTCCACTAGCTTTGTTGTTAGCAATGCTTTCTAAGGCCCATTTAACTTCACATTCCAGGATGTCTGGCTCGAGGTCAGTGATTATACCGTCGTGGTTGTCAAGGACATCGAGGTCTTTCTTGTATAGTTCTTCTGTGTATTCTTGCCATCTTTTCCTAATCTCTTCTGCTTCTGTTAGGTCCCTACCGTTTTTGTCCTTTATCATGGCCAGCTTTGCATGGAACGCTCCCTTGATTTCTCCAACTTTCTTGAAGAGATCTCTAGTCCTTCCCATTCTATTCGGAGAGATAAACTTTATAAAAGACACAAACACAATTAAATATTTTTTAAAAACTTTAAATAACACATTTCCAGTGAGTTCGTCTTCCCTGGCAGGTGACTAGTGTGGTTTACTTTGCTTCTCACGCTCCGTGATACCCATCGGCAGCTTGGCATTCCTTGTCGTATAGTGTGCTGCTTTCGGGGGGAGGAGGAAATGTGTCTGAAAAGATAACTTTCGGACCACACTTCTTATTTGGGAAACAGTCTGGAAATGTATTTGGGTGGCAAACGCACACGAGATGATGCATTTTTCTTAATGAAACTCAAAGGTGTCTAATGAGTATCTAGGTGAGTTATGTGCACTGCAGAAAAGCTTGTCGAAGTTCGCCTGATTTATGAGGTTGTCTTTTTGCGAGTATGTGCTATGGAATAATCTCGCTCAGGAGCCGGGCAAACTCTCCTTCCTGTCTTCCTATTTTGATTGTTGTTTACTGAGATGGTTTGGGGCGGGGGAAGCGACTGATTGGTAACCACCACATTGTTTAGCCTACTCAAGAATATGTCTTTTTCTTCTAATATAGGGGAAGAAACTCTACACATTTCCAGGAAAGGGATCAGTGATGATAATAGATTGCTGTTTATTCAAGGGAAGTAACTTAAGTTATGAAATGACTATTTACCGGGTCAGTCATGCCGGCCACATGACCACGGAAATGTCTTCGGACAGCGCTGGCTCTTCGGCTTTGAAACGGAGATGAGCACCGCAACCCTAGAGTCGGATTCGACTGGCTTTCGAGCAAGGGAACCTTTACCTTACCTTTATGAAGCAGAAAGAACAACTTGAATAGGTAGAAACCTCATTTGCACGAGGTAGTCTCAGATCATTACATTATTTGTGTGGTGTTCAGGCTAGAGTTGTTAAAGCTAGTTTAGTGTATTTATCTATTACATTTTTTAAAATTAAACTTGTATCCTGCCCTGTTCGCAAGCAGGCTCAGGGAAGGGTGTCCATCAGTTAAAACCAATTTAAACAGGATTAAACAACAAAATAATCAGAGTAGTGGTTAAGAGCAGCGGACTGTAATCTGAAGAACCAGATTTGATTCCCCACTACTACACACGAAGCCAGCTGGGTGACCTTGGGTCAGTCACAGTTCTCTCAGAACTCTCTTTCCAGGGCCTGTTTTGAGACACTCCCTTCCACTGTACTGCAAGGTAAATTTACTCGAGTTCCAATGCATGAATGTATATGCCCATGCATGGCTAATATGGTGGAATTAGTTACTCATGTCCTCCTGTTCTACAGATTCTATCATGAGGAATGAGACCATCTTATACTTCCCCTTCTGTCTAGATTTAGCCCTCTGCAGTCTTATCTTGACTTTTGGCCAGAAGTCCTTCGTAAATTCCTCCTAGAAGACATTCAGAGTTCAGTGACTTACGCTGTGGCAAAATTTTGTTTCTTAGCTATTGGGAGACATAAACTTATTTTAGCAGAAAAAAATTGTATTATTATTATTTTATTTTACTAATGTTATTAATTTTCTCTTGCTAATGTTTTTATATTATTGATATGCTATTACTGTTTTAATTGCTCTTATACCAGAATTGTACTGTTTTGCTGGCTCTTGCTGTAATGAATTAGATCAGATCAGAATTCTCTCAGCCCCACCTACCTCACAGGGTGTCTGTTGTGGGGAGAGGAAGGGAAGGTGATTGTAAGCCACTCCAAGACTCCTTCAGGTAATGAAGGATGGAGTATAAAACCAACTCTCCTCCTCCTCCTTCTCCTTCTTCTCCACATACAGTTGCTGTGCGACTTTCGGTCAGTCACAAGTTCTGGCACAGCTGTTCTCTCAAGAGTAGTTCTCTCAGAACTCTCTCAGCCCCACATACCTCACAGAGTGTCTGTTGTGGGAAGGGGAAGGGAAAGGAGATTGTAAGCCACTCTGAGACTCTGAATGGTGGGGTATAAATCCAACCTCCTCCTCCTCCTCCTCCTCTTCTTCTTCTGTTTGGTGTAATGGTTAAGTGTGCGGACTCTAATGTGGCAGAACCAAGTTTGATTCCCCACTCCTCCACTTGCACCTGCTGGATGACCTTGGGCAAGCCATAATTCTGGCACAGCTGTTCCTGAAAAAGAGCCGTTTCTGTCAGAGTTCTCTCACCCCCACCTACCTCACAGGGTGTCTGTTGTGGGGAGGGGAAGGGAAAGGAGTTTGTAAGCCGCTCTGAGACTCCTTTGGGTAGTGAAGGGTGGGGTATAAATCCAATCTCTTCTTGTTGTTTTACCTCACAGGGTGTCTGTTGTGGGGAGGGGAAAGGAAAGGAGTTTGTAAGCTGCTCTGAGACTCCATTGGGTAGTGAAGGGCGGGGTATAAATCCAATCGCCTCCTCCTGCTCCTCCTCTTCTTCTTCTTTTTCTTCTTCGTGGGACTAGTATCTGGAAGATCCAGATTGGAATCCCTACTCTACCATGTCAGCTTGCTGTGTGACCTTGGGCCACTTACATACTCTCAGCCAACCTATCTAACTAGATTGCCGTGAGGATAAAATGGAGGGGGTAATGATGTGAGCCGCTTTGGGTCTCCTTTGAGGAGAAAGGTGGGGTGTAACTGAAGTAAATAAGAAAGCAGTAATGAAGTACATTACCAAAATCTACCTATCATGTTTTTATAACAATATTCCTCCAATAGGGCTGCCAGGGCCAGCGAATGAGCGGGCGGGGAATGGGGTGTGCACTTATTGGGAGTGGAGAGGGAAGGAGCCAGAAATCAACATGACCATAGAGTTCTAACAATAGAGTTTTGCCCCAAAACCAGAGTGTTGCCCCCCCCCAACATCACCAAAGTGCCTACATCACTTCCAGGTGATGTAGATATGTCACATTTATTTCTGGCTTTTTGCCTGTTTGGGGGGGTAAGCCACCCCCCAGCAGCCAGGTGGCCAGCGGCAGAGAGAAGCACTAGAAACCAGGGGGCCCCTGCCCACATCAGGGGGTCTGGCTGCCCTATCCACCAAGGAGCTAAAAGTATCGTGTGGTTCTCCCATCTTGCATTTGGCTGTTACAACAACCCTGTAAAGCAGATTAGACGAAGAGGGACTGAAGAAACGCAGTGGCCTTCATGGCTAAGTGGAGATTTAACCCGTTGTCTTTGTGATCCTAACTTGACACTTGGGCTTTAAAATTTTTGAAAGAAGCCCTAGAAATCTTTTTTTCTGGAACTGTTCACCGCATGGAACTCTGACACTGGTCTTATTCCAGTAGAATTTGCCCTTGTGGCCTTAATAGAATTGCTACATCTTTGCATATTTTGCTTGAATGCAGGATTTTCAAGACTGTAAGGGATCATGATATTAAGCCACTAATTGATCAGTCATTCCCCTACACCCTGGAACCTGGCCTCCTTTGGTTAATGATAAGGATCCTAAGATCACTCTGGCAATAGCAAGATTCCTTTCAGTCCTTTTAGCCCTTGCGTCCAACAAATGAGGAATGAGAATCTTCCGCTGGCTCAAGGTTTGTTAATCACTGAGCTTTTAAGGGAATAAAAGAAAAAGGAACTCTGGCAAACAATGGTCCCTCAAAGCTATGGAGTCTTGCGAGCAAAATTTCTGCATTGTGAGCTACTGGCATTAAAGTTTTAAGTGAGCGATTTGGCTACTGCAGAAATTAGTTTGCTCTGGAGCCATCCTTCCTGAGCGAAGACAAAAATGTGTGAGCCGGAGGCTAAAAAACCGTGAGCTAGCTCACACTAACTCAGCTTAGAGGGAACACTGCTGACAACACAATAGGCTGGATCCATCCAATTTTTTCTGCTGATGAAAAGAAGAACAGGCAAAAAGCTATTTTGGAGATCATGGGACCTGCTGGGAAACATGCCATATGGAACAGGAATTGTAGAAAAGAGTAGGGTTATTTGTGCATCAAGAAAAAAGATCATTATAATTTCATATCTGGGGTTTCAGGGGGCAGGATTCCAAACCCCCCCATATTTACTTGTGTTCATGTAGAGGAGTGAGTGTTGCTTTTCCAATAAAGACCACCCAAGTTTCAAGCAAATTGGATTAATGGTTCCAGTTCTATGAGCCCCGGAACAAGATGCCTTTGGGCATTCTATTTGCGGAGAAAAAAAAGAGCTCCACACCCTCATAGAACGGAGGAAAGGAGAACAGCAGCAGCTCTCTGTAGTTTGTCTCTGGAGTTGATTGGCTGGGAGCACTGTGGGTTCCTCCCTTGCAAGGATCTGATTGGAAGTTAGAAATGGCATCACCCAGGGAATCAGTGGATTCAAAGAAAAACACAAGTACACGCTGCATTGCTGGTAAGCACCTAAACTAAAACAAAAGCAAAAGCACATAGATTGTTCGGGGAGGAGTTTCTTGTTACAACAACAACCCTGTATCTGCATCACCATTCCGGGAAATCACTGTAATGACCCACCCAAGGAATTTCCGTATACTTCTTCAGCTCAGCAATTTCATTATGCACATCCCTAGTAAAGGGCAGACTTGGATGAGACTGAGTAAAAAAAAGTTGGCAAGATAGCTATTATTGCTGATTTATTTAGATTGTTTTATCCTATCTGTCAATTGGAAATGTGGTCTTGGAGGAGAGTTTTATAGATCCCACGGACAGTCAAAATAAATAAATAAATAAAGTGGGTTCTAGAGCAAATCAATCCTGAACTCGCCCTAGAAGCTAAAATGACTGAACTGAGGCTATCATAGTTTGGTCACATTATGAGAAGACGTCACTAGAAAAGACAAAAATGCTTGGAAATTGAAGGCAGCTGGAAAAAAAGGAGGACCCAACATGAGATGGATGGACTCAACCAAGGAAGCTGGGGCCCTCAGTTTAAAATACCTGAGCAAGCTGTTAATGATAGGACATTTTAGAGGGCATTCATTCATAGGATCACCTATGTCAACAGCATTGATAGGATCACATAAGTAAACAGAAACTTGATGGCATTTAACACCCACCCACATAGCTCTCCACAAATTTGAGAGTGCTTGTCAACACTATCCTTGTGTTACAATTTACGCAAGTAGGGCCCCTCCCCTGTGTCTGTTACTGCTTTGTGACATTTTTAGCTCAACACTGATGCTGGCCTTGCTTTTCAGGACCAAGTTTGCTTCCCTCAAATATTTCCTTGTCCATTATTGACCTGACATCAGTTCAGCGCAAGCCAAGGAAGAACCGAGCGTTATGTCTTTAACAAATGTACTTTCCTGATGTTTTCGATTTGGGCTTTGCTGTTCCATTAGGGAACCAGACATTTTTTGATATTGAACTCTCCCGTATGACAAAGGAGAGCACCCTTAATGGACTTCGGCTACAAGAAGTAACAACCAGTCAAAGGAAATTACAGGAGTCGCTTAGTCTAACCAGTTTCAGAAGCTATTTTGTGGCCTAACGGAGTCATTCGCCTCCGGCGCTGAGTGATCCTTCATCAGAGAGAGGTGTTGAGCTGATGCGAGTGAGGAATATATATTTTTCAAAGGAAATAAAAATGGAAGCAGAAATATCTCTAGCCCGGCCAGAGAAAATGGAAGTCAACATTATTGAAAGCATTTGTCTTGATGGATCATAGATCATTGCAGAGATTCTTGTCGATAGCTCCGATTTTCTACCTAAGAAAGGAGAGGGAGACCATTTGGGATCATAGGCACAAAATCATCACAGGTACAAGATGATACACTGGAAGGTCACTCCTCAATGCATTACCTATGGGTTCTTGTTGGCATTGCAGGCTACTCTCTGTTATGCTAAGCTACCTTTCTCAATCTGGGTAATCTTGGCTGTTAATGATGGGTTGTTCCAGTCATCCCGAATCTGCTATAAAGAGGTCTGAAGTCAGAGTAGCCCATATTTACCAAAAGAGTTGGAAAAAAGAGATTGGGGGTAACTGGATTGTTGTTGCCTACCGATGATTCTCATGTTGTTCAACTTCTTCCCATTCTATCCCTCCTCTGTGTCAGGCATTTCCCCTGGACACAGGTAGAGACATAAACCTTTGGGGAGGATAAACGGCAGAAGCCAAAAGGTTCTTGGCCTTTGACTCTCAGCCCATGGCATGGACATTTTCAAGTGGAGGCTGGACGACCATCTTTCAGGTATGTTGTAGGTATGTAGGGCTATCTTTCAGCTCTGCTCCTGCAGAGTGCAGGGGGTTGGACTAGATGACCTGCAAGGTCCCTTCCAACTCTAACATTCTCTGATTCTATGATTCTATGATACGTGTTCCTGAGTAAGTCAAACCAGTGGATTTATTTATTTATTTATTTATTTATTTATTTATTTATTTATTTATTTATTTATTTATTTATTTATTTATTTATTTATTTATTTATTGTTTTATTTTATTTGATGTATACCCCGCCCTCCCTACCAAGGCAGGTTCAGGGTGGCTTTAGGACTATTTTTTTTTTTAAGTTATGCTGTCTTTCCACCAAGTATGGTCCCCAAGACCCAGTTTGGCGTAGTGGTTAAGTGCGTGGACTCTAATCTGAGAGAACTGGGTTTGATTCCCCACTCCTCCACTTGCACCTGCTGGATGATCTTGGGCAAGCCATAGTTCTGTCAGAGCTGTTCTTGAAAAAGAGCAGTTTCAGCCCCACCTACCTCACAGGGTGTCTGTTGTGGGGAGGGGAAGGGAAAGGAGTTTGTAAACCGCTCTGAGACTCCTCTGGGTAGTGAAGGAGGGCGGGGTATGAATCCAATCTCTTCTCTTCTTCTTCTTCTACATGGTATATTGTACGTTTTTCTCCCATTTGTTCATTTAAATTGTATTTTTAAAAAATCACATAAGTCTCCTTGAGTGCCCACTGAGGCGAATGGGGGAGTAGAACAGGTAAATAAATAAATATCGACAAATTGATTGTTATGGCAGCAAATACCTTCCGCCTAAGACACCCTTGTAACATCCCTGGAAAGCGAATCATGCCGACTATACAACCACTAAAAGACTGTATATTTCTAATAATCTTGTTTACAGACAGACAGACGGAGCCAGTATTGCCATGGCAGGGTAACAAGCATACTGGCAGGCAATCAAAGTGCGACATTAAACATAGTGTAATAAATACGCAGGTCTCCCTAGCAACCTTTTATCCACTTTGCCAGCCCCGGTAAACTCGGCTGCAGCTTGTGATGAGGTGGATCCCCGCAGTAAATATTTTAATAGCCTCCAATCCCTAGAATTGTAATTGGCTGCTGCTATGACCGTTACATTGCCCGTCTTGCTTTATGCTGTGTTAAGTGATATACTGCCCAGTCCTGTGATGCCGGGCAGAAAAATGGCCTAACTCCAAGGAACTAACAGCATAGCGGTGGAGTGGATACAGAAGAGAGTGACAACGATAATATGGGGCCTGGAGACCGAGCCCTACGAGGAAAGGCTGAGAGACCTCAGAATGTTCAGTCTGGAGAAGAGGAGGTCGAGGGAGGACATGATTGTTCTCTCTAAGTATCTGAAGAGCTGTCACTCAGAGAAGGGCAGGGAGCTGTTCTGTTGGCAGCAGAGGAGAGGACTGGCAATAATTGGTTTAAATTATGGGCAGAAAGATACTGGCTGGATATTCGGGGGGGGGATTACACTAAGACCGATTTCCCACAAGCTGCTGCACCGCCCTCGCTCTTCCCTTCCCCCAGTTGTATTCGTCAATTTCCCACTACTTGTTGCGCAACCGCATTTTGACCCGCAGCATTCCCCGATTTCCCTGCATCTTCTCGATCTCAAAAAAACCCCAAGGATCTAGGAGATCCCAAGAGATGCGTCCGCCAATACCGGAAGCCGGGACGCACCTTCCAAGGGGAAAAGGTGGAGGATAAATATAATAAATAAATAGAAGATATGTCCAACAAGATCAAAGCTTTCTGAATGTGCCACCTTGCAAACTGGGAAGAAGAAGGAGGACAAGAAGAAGGAGGACAAGAAGAAGGACAAGAAGAAGGACAAGAGGAGGAGGAGGAGGTTGGATTTATACCCCACCCTTCACTACCCAAAGGAGTCTCAGGGCAGTTTACAATCTCCTTCCCTTCCTCTCCCCACAACAGACACCCTGTGAGGTAGGTGAGGCTGAGAGAGCTCTCCCGAGAACTGCTTGTGAGAGAACAGCTTTGAGAGAACTTGTGGCTGACCCAAGATCACCCAGCAGCTGCATGTGGAGGAGGGGGGGGATCAAACCCGGTTCTCCCAGATTAGAGTCTGCACTGCTAACCACTATACCAAACTGGGTCTCGAATGACAGCTTCTCACACCTGAGCATTCTCTTTTGTGGGTCTCTCCAGTGAATCTTTTGAGGATCCCAATGAGTCTGTAAGGTAAAGGTTCCCTTGCTTGAAAGCCAGTCAGACTCTAGGGTTGTGGTGCTCATCTCCGTTTCCAAGCCGAAGAGCCAGCACTGTCCGAAGACATTTCCGTGGTCATGTGGCCGGCATGGCTAAACACCAAGGCACACGGAACGCTGTTACCTTCCCACCGAAGTGGTCCCTATTTATCTACTTGCAATTTCTTGCTTTCGAACTGCTAGGTTGGCAGGAAATGAGTCCGTAGGGTGCTAGAATCACGAGAAAACAAACACTGCAAGCACGGCAAGTCCAATGCGTATTATTTTAAAGGATCAAAGTGTCACTAACGTTGCCTCCCTCTTTATCAAGCTGTCACAACTGTTCTGTGTCTCTCCATCCCCACTCCACGCTGACCACCAGTGGCAAAGGAAGGCAGAGTGTCAAGATGCCTCAATGTAAGGCAACCCCTGCAAGATGTTACACAGGGCAAGGAGAGCACAGTCCAACCGTAACTGCTTATGACAGCCGTTTACTGTGACAACTAGTTTGCCCCCAAATATGCTTATCCACAGTGTTTCCCTTCCCTGATGTTCCTCTTTGGACATATTTTAGCCAAAGTCACTACAGATAGACACGCATACACAGAATCAAATAGCCCTGGTGTCGTTCAAGATAATCAAGGACACTGATCAAAGAGTCACCCAACTTGCCCTGTCCCGGATACCCCGGGAAAGCCTGATCTTTTTTTTTTTTTTGTAAACAATTTTTATTAGGATATATTCATTTACATTCATTTTAAATTCATACATTTATACTTATCCAATATCCTACCCCCCTCCCTTTCCCCTACAAAAGGCTTCCCGCAGTGCTCCGACCTCCTGCACATTGCTTAAATATTGTTCTACATGTTCTTTCATATAATTTCAATAGGTAACGATTACTTTAATATACTATCTCCTTGTATTTTTCAATAAGTGTCAAAACAAAATATAACATCTTTTACGTCTCCGTTTTCCCCCCAAATATTCTTTCAGATCATTCCAGTCCTCAAAGAAATCCTCTGCTTCCATGTCATTTAACTTTCGTGTCATCTTGTCCATTTCTACCATATATAGTAATTTTCTAATCCAGTCTTTCACCTCCGGGACTTGGTCTTGTTTCCAACATTGAGCATAAGTCATTCTTGCTGCAGTAATCATATACCACATCAATGTTCTTTTGGCCATGTTAACTCCTTCCATTTTTAGTCCCAGGAGAAGAATTTTAGGTTCTTTTTAAAATTTACATTACACGATTTTTTGCATTTCTGCATGAATCTCAACCCAAAATTTCTTTGCTTTTTCACAAGTCCACCACATGTGGTAAAATGAGCCCTCCACTTTTTTGCACTTCCAACATTTACTAGACATATTATTATTCATATTGGCAAGCCTGATCTTGTCAGAGCTCGGAAGCTAAGCAGGGCCAACCCTGGCTATCATGTTGTTACAGTTTTATGACTGTAAAGTTATATTTTAACTATTTCATGGGTGGGATAGAAATCAAAAGTAATATACAAATAAAACACATAAGTCATTGGAAGGGAGACCTCCAAGGAATACCAGGGCCGGGATGCAGAGCCAGGCAATATCAAGCCACCTCTATGAAATGTCCTATCCCTACTAGAGTTCACCAGAAGTCACCATGTCTTCCAGTTATGCAAATCTATATATACAAGAAGTGGGACTTGTGATACTCACAGGGGAAAGTATTCTCGACAGCTCCTGGCCTACAGAAGCCTACAGAAGCAGGAGAAGCAGCAGCAGGTGAACCCAGACTTCTCCCTCCTCCCCCCCTCCCCTGAGCAGCTCACAGCCACTGGCCCACCAAGCTTTCTCCCCCTCCCCCCCAGTGGTGGCAGTGATGGCGAGGAGGTCTGAATGGCTCACAGCCGCTGGCCCTCCAAGCTTTCTCCCCCTCCCCCCCAGTGGTGGCAGTGATGGCGAGGAGGTCTGAATGGCTCACAGCCGCTGGCCCTCCAAGCTTTCTCCCCCTCCCCCCCAGTGGTGGCAGTGATGGCGAGGAGGTCTGAATGGCTCACAGCCGCTGGCCCTCCAAGCTTTCTCCCCCTCCCCCCCAGTGGTGGCAGTGATGGCGAGGAGGTCTGAATGGCTCACAGCCGCTGGCCCTCCAAGCTTTCTCCCCCTCCCCCCCAGTGGTGGCAGTGATGGCGAGGAGGTCTGAATGGCTCACAGCCGCTGGCCCTCCAAGCTTTCTCCCCCTCCCCCCCAGTGGTGGCAGTGATGGCGAGGAGGTCTGAATGGCTCACAGCCGCTGGCCCTCCAAGCTTTCTCCCCCTCCCCCCCAGTGGTGGCAGTGATGGCGAGGAGGTCTGAATGGCTCACAGCCGCTGGCCCTCCAAGCTTTCTCCCCCTCCCCCCCAGTGGTGGCAGCGGTGGCGGGGAGGTCTGAATGGCTCACAGCCACTGACCCACCAAGCCTTCTTCCGCCCCCCCCAGTGGTGACGGTGATGCAGCTCTCAGAGTGTTCTCTGCACATGCACAGGAAACGCTCTTTTAATTTGGGGGGGATTTAAGTATCCCCCCTATAGTTTTTTATAGATTTCATATTGTTCTGGACATCTGGGGATTGCCCCAAATGTGCAGGAAAATGTCTTTGGCCCCTGGGTGCCCCTGATGCGCAGATTTAGATATCTGCACGCAGGGGGCACCTTGGCTATTAGATATATAGATATTCTTCCTCTTTTCGTAGCATTATTAGCTTTTCCAGTGACAAGGCACCTGACTATAATATATATGAAATACATAAAACAGAGTACCTAAAATCAAAATTTCAAATAATAATTTAGGACTGCTTCAATCAAATGCAGTCCTAGATAAAACAGTCTCCAGCTGTCTCCTAAAGACCAAAAAATGAGATGGCCAGGCATACCTCCGGGAGAAAGTTGTTCCATAATTGTGGGACTGCCATGAAAAAGGCCCTCTCTTTTGGGCCTATCAGATAAGCTTCGTTGATTGGTGGGACAGTCAAGAGTCTCTCTGTCTCTCTGTCTCTCTGTCTCTCTGTCTCTCTGTCTCTCTGTCTCTCTGTCTCTCTGTCTCTCTGTCTCTCTGTCTCTCTGTCTCTCTGTCTCTCTGTCTCTCTGTCTCTCTGTCTCTCTGTCTCTCTGTCTCTCTGTCTCTCTGTCTCTCTGTCTCTCTGTCTCTCTGTCTCTCTGTCTCTCTGTCTCTCTGTCTCTGTCTCTGTCTCTCTCTCTCTGTGCAGTCTTAATTTTCCCCAGCAGGAACATGTGGGAGAAGATAGTCCTTCAGATACCTGGCCCCAAGCCATGGGCTATAATGAGTCAACATCTGCCTTCCCTGGGAGCTCTGTAAGGTCTCTAAGGCAGGGGTGTCGAACTCATTTGTTATGAGGGCTGGATCTGACATAAATGAGACTTTGTTGGGCCGGGCCATGTGTGTCATAAAATGTAATGCCGGGTAGCAGAGATATAAACTTTATAAAGGACACAAAAGGTTTGTTTGTTTTTTTACTTAAAACAAAAGCATGCTTAAAACATTAGTACTCTTGCAATGTTTTGTTTATTTAACCGTGCCTGATAACTGACACCTCTTGCTCTGAATTATTGCATCAAAATGTCTGTGCTGTTGCAAAACTGAGTATGCTGTTCAGGTGTCAATCTGTAAAGCCGCAAACCTACAATGATGCAGCAGCAGCAGAACTGGAAGAAGCAGCAGGAGGCAGCCAGTTCCACTGCGGGCCTGATAGAAGTCCTCCGGTGGCCTGATCCGGCCTCCAGGCTGCATGTTTGACACCCCTGCTCTAAGGTCTTCCTGGTACAAATAATGGCTCCCACTGCTGGATGAAGCTCCCAGACGAAACAGGACATTCCAGGGACATACCCAACCTCTCATCCATGGTGTCTAAACGGAGAATCAATCCATGGAATAAAGACAGAGAAAAAACACTGGCTTACGGAACTCCACTTTCATATTTTTTGAACGTTTAATGAAGTTTATTACCTATGCAGGTCCCATTGAGCATGCTTTATTTAATACCAATACGATTCTCAATTATCTGTTCCTCAGATCATCCCAACCTTAAATCATGTAATTTGTTTCTATCCTAGAGGGGGGAGAAGGAGATAAAGGCAGGGAAATGTAGCCACGGTTTCATAATGCCTCCCTAATGACGACCCTCACAGCAGATTCGTTATTAGCAACAATTGACAACCTTTATTACGGCCCCAATACATCCCTCCATTAACTTCTCCGCAGACTCCCTCCTATTAGTCGCCGCAGTTCATAAATCAATCCCGGGAAGAAGGAACACTCATCACTTCTCCACTCCACTAAAGCCACCATCAGCAGAACAAACAATTGATATTTATTAGTTACAATTGCTTGTACTTAATCCTCCGGAGTTCCAACGGGGTCCATTGCCAAGTCCCTGGAGCTGAATAGTTGTGATCATCTAATGGCTGTACTGCAGTTTTCGTGGCTTGCAGTGCCTCTTTCTCAGCGATCGAGCCTTGGCGGTGACCCCCGTTGCATATGGCCCATTCTGCATCTACATTCACTCTGCCGTTTTACCAAACCCACAATGGAACAGGAATTCGATCTTGCTGCCGGACCCGGTAGAATTTGGCTTCCTCGCCCAGCATCCTAGACACTTGCACACATTCTGGTTCATCATGGAAAATCTTTGAGACCTGCCACCACTCGACCTCAGAGTGATTCCGTCACGTTCTCGGCCCGGGAATCACCCAACCAGTCCGGGTCATCCCACTGGTACTGGCTCATCCTGGGATCTTTAGGTCTTGGTCCCTTGTCTTTGGTTTTATCCTAATTCATGGGAATGAGGGTTCCAGAGACCAGGTCGGTTTGGGTACGGCTCCCGGTCCCTTTGTCTTCGCCTTTTTCGGTCATCACATCAGTGGTGCGATAGGACGAAGCACTAAGGGAGTCCTGACACTTTGTCAGACTCTTGTGCAAACTTCATGCTCAATGACACTCTTCTTTGCAAGGATCTGTTTATTGAGGTACAGAGATGCTTCAGGCTAGGACATTCTCGTGTCAGGACTCTTGAATCCTGCACCAACCCAAAACTTATACCCCATTCAAAGGACCCACCACCAAAGTTGACCCACCACCAAAGTTGACCAATCACACATTCCACTCAGCCCACCTAAATGAGTGCACTTTCACACACACACCACCTGTGAACCTACAATTATTTATCCCCAGACTGAGAGTTCCTATCTGTAAAAAGGTAAAGGTTCCCTTGCTCAAAAGCCAGTCGAATCCGACTCATCGGTTGCGGTGCTCATCTCCATTTCAAAGCCGAAGAGCCAGCGCTGTCTGAAGACGTTTCCGTGGTCATGTGGCCGGCATGACTAAACACCAAGGCGCACAGAACGCTGTTACCTTCCCACCGAAGTGGTCCCTATTTATCTACTTGCAATTTCTTGCTTTCGAACTGCTAGGTTGGCAGGAGCTGGAACTAGAGATGGGAGCTCACTTCATCATGCGGCACCCGGGTCTCGAACTGCTGAACTACTGACCTTCCACAGCCTGCAGTTCAGCGTCTTAACCACTTGAGCCACCGCAGCTCCTATCTGTACCTTGTGGCTAATAACCACTGATGGACCTCTGCTCCATATGCTTATCCAATTCCCTCTTGAAGCGGTCCATGCTTGTAGCCGCCGCCATCTCCTGTGGCAGTGAATTCCATGTGTTCATCACTCTTTGGATGAAGACAGCTCCAATGCCTAGAAGAGGCGGGGAGGCACCCTTCGAAAGAAGGTTGCTAAGTAACGAAGCATAGCCAGCACACACACATGCTATCCCCCCCCCAAAAAAGCAGAAATTATCCCAAAAGCGAAACCAGTGACAGAAAACATAGCAACCGAGGACTCGAGTTTGACAGCCACACATTTTGTTCGTCTTTAAGGTGCTTCTGGACTCTTGCTCTTTTCCTACAGCAAAAAGAAAAGAGAGAAACGGATGCTCAGACTAAGAGAAGATTCTGGAAAGAATTATTAGTTGTCGATGTGTAGATTGTAGGAAGGTACAGAATTTTAGCCCTGACCTGGATAGCCGAGGCTAGCCCAATCTTGTCAGATCTTGGGAGCTAAGCTAGGTCGGCCCTGCTTAGTATTTGGATGGGAGACCACCCAGGAAGTCCAAGGTTGCTACACAGAGCCAGGCAATGGTGAACCACCTCTGAACATCTCTTACCTTGACCTGGATGGCCCAGGCTAGACTGATCTCATCAGATCTCAGAAGCTAAGCAGGGTCGGCCCTGGTTT
>NW_015171601.1:123792-129932 GCF_001447785.1 Gekko japonicus
CTCCCGTGACAGAATGCCAGCACCGCCATCTTGTTTCTAAAATGTCTTTCAATACTTAAATGCTTTGAAAGTTGTTAATGTTGAATTTTTATGGTTTTAACTGGTCTTATAATGCACTTCGTAACTTTGTTGTAAACCGTTCCCATGCAAGCGAGGAAGGGCGGTCAAGAAATCTAATTGAATTCACTGCCACAGGAGGTGGTGGTGGCTACAAGCATGGACGGCTTCAATAGGGAATTAGATAAGCATATGGAGCAGAGGTCCATCGGTGGCTATTTTTTTTTTTTTAGCCACAAGGTATAGATAGGGACTCTCAGGCTGGGGCAAGGAATGCTCTGTCTTTTTGGTGCTTGGGGGGGGGTTAATAGTATGAGGGCTTCTAGTGTCCTGGCCCCACTGGTAGACTTCCTGATGGCACCTGCTATTTTTGGCCACTGTGTGACAGAGTGTTGGACTGGATGGGCCATTGGCCTGATCCAACATTGGCTTCTCTTATCTTCTTATGTTCTTATGATTTCCAAGATGTCAATGTTCAGCCTTGCCATCTCGTTTTTGACTGCGTCAAGCTCACGTTGATTCATAGATCTTACGTTTCAGGTTCCTATGTAGTATTGTTCTTTGCAGACAAAGAAACTTATTAAGAAAACGTAGGGTATGTTGATGCAATTGAAAATGCAGGATGAATTAAAGAATGTATGGTTAGATGGATGGAAAATGTGGGGTATAGCATCGATATTAAGTTGACTGTTTCATTCAAAGAAAACTTACATAAAATGTTTTATAGATGGCATTTAACCCCAGATAGATTAGCTAAAATGTATAAAAACTTGAGTAATATATGTTGGAAATGTAACAACCATATTGGGTCATATTATCATATGTGACAGACATGTAAAAAGGTTCGTAAATTTTGGATATTTAATTTCATTTTACAAAATGTAACAACCATATTGGGTTGTATTATCATATGTGACGGACATGTAAAAAGGTAAATTTTGGATATTTAATTTTATTTTACACATTATAACAGCTGCCACAATTTTATTTCCAATGACATGGAGGCCCCAGCAAATTCCAACACTTACATGAGTTGATACAGAAGATTATGGAACGTGCTGAAATGGACAAGTTGACAAATATATAAAAAAGGAAAAATGGAAGAAGAATTTATGGGACCCTGCAGGGCATTCAATGACTGGTTAAAACTCAAGTATTGAAAAAATAAGACTAAGTGAAAAATAATAAGAATGATAGATGAAATAGTTGTGAGTTTGTAATGAGAAGATATGCATGCAGAATGTTAAACTGGAACTTGAATATTTTTACATTCCTTTTTTCCCTTCCTTTCCCCTTCCCTACTTTCTTTATATAAACTAATAAAATTCTTTATAAAAAAAATCCCAGCAATCATGGACCTTCTTGGACATAAGCCATTGGGAAGGAAGCTGCAATGAGAAGGAACTATCAGGCACAAGAGAGACAAAAAGCTGGTAAAATCCGTCCTAATTTCCAGTTGAACTGAAAGGCGTTATTTGTTGATTTCCGTATTCTAAACATTCAAAGCTGTCAGATGTGTTTTGGGGTTTTTTCCCGAACCATAAGCTAACATCCTTATTCAGAACTATTAACGATGTCGCTTTGCATATATGTCCCCTTTATTTCCAAGGTGCCACCAAGTGACAATTGTCTTTATCTAAGGGCTGGAAATTGGATTTCTAAAATGTCAAGCAAATCACCTGCATTTACATTCTGGGAGGTGTACACAGGCACACCATCCTTTTACGGGTGTCATTAATTAATCTCCACCGACCCAGCTTTGCTAATTTTGAGTGGGGATCAGGCGAGGCCTTCCAGGCATCACATGTCTGTCACTAGCGGCTGAGGGATGGAAAGGGATTTTGACACGTAGGGGTAGGCTCATTATTAGGTAGCCATAAGGAACTTCCTGTAACAGTGACTCATAAAGGGTTTGATGTCGCTGCCAGCACCAGGAGATGGATGAAATAGAAGGCGGCTGCTGCTGAAAGGTTAGGAAGAAGAACCAAGCTGCAAACTAACTTGAGGAGGAAGAAGAAGAGGAAGAGGAGGAGGAAGAGGAAGAAGAAGAAGAGGAGGAGGAGGAGATTGGATTTATACCCTGCCCTTCACTCAGAGTCTCAGAGTGGCTTACACACTCCTTTCCCTTCCCCTCCCCACAACAGACACCCTGTGAGGGAGGTAGGCTGAGAGAGCTCTTTCAAGCACTGCCCTTTCAAGGACAGCTCTTGTCAGAACTATGGCTTACCCAAGGTCATCCAGCAGCTGCAAGTGGAGGAGTGGGGAATCAAACCCAGTTCTCCCAGATTAGAGTCTGCACACTTAACCACTACACCAAACCGCTACACCAAACTGGACAGCAAGAAGGGGATGCCCATGTGTGAAGAGTCTCCATTAGGACTTGATAAGACCAAAGGCTGAACACCACCTTGGTCCCCCATACCCTCTTCCTTTAACTTAGGGTTGCCGTCCCCTCGATGAGAGTGGGCTTACCCCCACTCTGAGGGCCCCAATCCACCACCACCCAGCTGGCCAGCAGGGGGAGCCCTGCCCCCAAGCAGCCCCATCCATGCCCGACATGCCTGACATGAAGATGTCACCTTGAGATGATGTCATCGCACAGGACATGTTGCATGGGGGACACTCTAGCATTCTGGGGGGAAACTCTATGGTGGCCATAGAGTCCCCCCCAAAATGCTAGAGTGCCCCCTGCACAATGTACCCTGCATGATGACATTACTGTGGCTCACATGCAAAGTGTGTGCACCAGAAGATTCCAGGAAGAAGATTGGAGCCCCTCACTGGAATGCAGTAAGGGCCCTGTAAGAAGAGCTCTGTAAGCTCTTGGAGGATTGGCTACATTAGGGGGGTGTTGCCTAATATGCAAAGGAGCTCCTGCTACAAAAAGAGCTGTGATTGGTGATGATGATGATGAAGAAGAAGAAGAAGGAGAAGAAGAAGAAGAAGAAGAAGAAGAAGAAGAAGAAGAAGAAGAAGAAGAAGAAGAAGAAGAAGAAGAAGAAGAAGAGCAGGAGAAGGAGGAGGAGGAGGAGGAGGAGATTGGATTTATACCCCACCCTTCACTAGGAGTCTCAGAGCGGCTTACAAACTCCTTTCCCTTCCCCTCCCCCAACAGACACCCTGGGAGGTAGGTGGGGCTGAGAGAGCTCTGACAGAAACTGCTCTTTTTCAAGGACAGCTCTGACTGAACTATGGCTTGCCCAAGGTCATCCAGCAGCTGCAAGTGGAGGAGTGGGGACTCAAACCCAGTTCTCCCAGATTAGAGTCCGCACACTTAACCACTCCACCAAACTGTAGCAAACCACTACACCAAACTTTGGTAGAAAAAAGAAACAGGAAACAATTGCCCAACTCTTAGTCCAGACGAGGTGTTTCTTAAAATTAATGCAGCAACTCGGAGCAAGCGTTAATTGAATTATTGAACGGAATTTGCAGCTAGATTATGTTTCCCCACTGAAAGGAGTTGGGGAAAGGGAAAACATCCGTTTTGGGTCTCTGTTCGTTAACAGTTGCATTGAAAGTGCCAAAGCTGCAAGTTATGCATCTTATTCTCTTAACAGCTTTATTTCGTTTCGGGAATTAATTTGGTTTTATAGCTATTTATTTTCCACAAACTGTTACAAAGGGAATGTTATTTGCCAAATGCTATTCTTGGGTATTTACATTTTTCAGATCACAGGAAATACAATGAAGGCAGAGGGGGGGGAAATACAATCTTACTGGAGGGAGATGTATTTCATTTCTGTTTTCTTGTTTCCATCATCGGCACCAGTTTTTTAATTTATTTTCACTTCACACGTTTGGCTGCCGTGGCTTTCTTTTCGTTGCTGCAATGATTTTTTTCCCCTCCTTTAAAAGGCTGTGATACATTTGTTAGTTAAGATGTTATTGGCTCCTAGACTATAATAGAGTTCCCATTCGTGCCAGTGCAATAGCTTTAGGGTGACCCACTGCTTTTAACAGAGTCTGCTCCTACACTTTTAATTATAGGTGGATGTTCCTTGGTGGTGGGAAGTGCCATGAAGTCACATTGGACTCATGGTGACCCTATAGGGCAGGGTTGTCGAACTCATTTGTTATGAGGGCCGGATCTGACATAAATGAGACCATGTTGGGCCAGGCCATGTGTGTCATAAAATGTAATGCCACAAAGACAAAGCAGGGTGTTTTTTTTTTACTTAAAATAAAAACATGCTTAAAACATTAGCACTCTTGCAATATTTTGTTGATTTAACAGTGTCTGATAACTGACACCTCTTGCTCTGAATAATTGCATCATACTGTCTGTGCTGTTGCAATCTTGAGCGTGCTGTTCAGGTGTGCATCTGTAAGCTGCAAAGCTACAATGACAATGCAGCAGCAGAACTGGAAGAAGAAGCAGAAGACAGCCAGTTCCACTGTGGGCCTGATAGAAGCCTTCCAGGGGCCTGATCTGGCCCCCGGGCCACATGTTTGACACCCCTGACATGGGATTTTCAAGGCAAGAGATGTTCAGAAATGGTTAGAGGTGGTTCTCCATAGCCTGCCTCTGCGTAGGACTTCCTTGGTGGTCTCCCAGCCAAGTACTAAGCAGAGCAGACTCAGCTTAGCTTCTGATATCAGACAAGATCACGCTTTCCTTAAACATCTAGTTCAGGGCTGAAACCACTTCTACTATGCTTAAAACGTCTTATTCTCTGATGGTTCGACAGACATATGTTGTGTTCCCCCACACACACACATTCAAGTTTAGCTGATTGAGTCCTGCACATCCATTCCACTAGCAGTATAAGAACATAACGTGCTTAAGGTAGATCTATTTTGTGGCACTAGTAATTGTGAAACTGACAAGGTGCTGTTTGGACATAGTGTAAACCTGCACTTTGATGTATTGTTTTGGTGAAACCTATGTTTGGTAATACTTGACACCAATATTTATATAATGGTATAGAAAAATAGAAAAAGAAAAAGCACAAAATTGACTTACCTTGAACATACATCTATTATACAACGTGCTATTTACTTTTGCATATCTTCCTAACACTGTGACCCTCAGGGGTCATTTCGTAGAAAAAGAGGTGCAGGAGCTCATTAGCATAACTCATTAGCATAACTTATTTGCATATGCCACACCCCCTGACATCACCGGAAGTGTGTCAGAAGGCAACACCCACCGCTCAGGCTCCACTGGACTGTTTTGGATTGCTAGCTATGGGGGGGGGATGTGCAGATCTGTCCTCGCAGAGGAGGGAGAGCTTGTACCTGAATAAAACTTGTAGTGAGAAATCGCCCCTGGTGTGTGGCCAGCAAACTTAAAAGTTAATACTCATAGAAGATTTCTTTTTTTCCTCATATTGTATGCGTGCATAACTTTTTTTGTGTGTGTGTGAATCCTGTGAGTGCGGCTTCATTTTCAGGTGTCATATTAAAATTGCACTTTAAAGGGAAAATCTGTCCTCTAATTTGTTTCTGGTTCTTTTCTTTTGAGCTTCAACACTTGTAAAGAACGGGGTGTTCCCCCCCCCTATTATGTTCAATAGGATCCAAGGGAATAGCAATTTGAGCTCTTGCGTGCCCACGGGAATGAAGTCACAATTATCAAGAGAGAGGAGTTCTTCCCCCGTTTCCCTCTTATCAAAAGATGCCCCAACAGTTTCTTGAGAAGAAGCCTCATTAACAGCTTTCGTGGTTGCAACCGTGGTGTGATGGGAGAGAACAGTTTAGAAGTCAACTCACTCCTACTTCATCAAGCAAGAATGGCAGGCGCCTAATCCCTTGATCGGAGCTCTTACGAGTTTAAAAATGGAAAATATTAAATTATTACTCAGTTTCAAGGGGGATAAAGGAGGAGCAGGCTGCAGCACAAGGGTTATAATCATCTTTCAAGAATAAAGGGCATGATGTTTGATGCTTATGACAACCAAAAAAAGGAGACTTTCCAGTTGTTTTATGAATTACTTCATTTTATAGGTTCTAATGTCTCAGCAGCATCTTAGCTGTGGTCCTAGTTAAGGACAGCACCAGCAGTTATCATGGACACCATCTGAGACTGACAGCCTTGCAGAGAAGGAGGAGGAGATTGGATTTATACCCCGCCCTTCACT
>NW_015171601.1:130396-139303 GCF_001447785.1 Gekko japonicus
CAGCTTACAAACTCCTTTCCCTTCCCCTCTCCACAACAGACACCCTGTGAGGTCGGTGGGGCGGAGAGAGCTCTTGACAGAAATTGCTCCTGAGAGAACAGCTCTGAAAGAACTTATGACCAGTGTTCCCTCTAAGCTGAGTGAGTGTGAGCTAGCTCACGGGTTTTTTTGCCTCTGGCTCACACATTTTTGTCTTCGCTCAGGAAGGACGGCTCCAGAGCAAACAAATTTATGTAGCAGCCAAATTGCTCACTCGCAACTTTCATGCCGGTAGCTCACAGGATAGAATTTTTGCTCAGAAGTCTCCACCGCTGAGAGGGAGCACTGCTTATGACTGACCCAAGGTCACACCAGCAACTGCAGGTGGAAGAGTGCGGGAATCAAACCCGGTTCTCCCAAATTAGAGTCCGGACACTTAACCACTACACCAAACTGGCCCCCACCACCCACTGGAGATGAAAGGGTGATCTTCCATTTCTCAGTGGGAGATGTGCCTAGAGGCAGTAAAGAAAACAAAACAGAAGACAATCACACACCACTGCAAGGGTTCCCAACCTGGTGCCTGGGGCCATTTAAACCTTTTTTTGGTGCCCGCCAAGCAGCCCCGTAGCTAGCAACTTCTTGCGGGGGGGGGGGGCATTTTTTCCTTTTATTTCTGTATGCTATGCGCATTCTTTCCTCTCCACCCTGGAGCCAATGTTCCCTCTAAGCCGTGGAGTCTTGTGAGCAAAAAATTCTACTTTGTGGGCTACTGGCATTAAAGTTGTGAGTGAGCAGTTTGGCTGCTGCATAGATTAGTTTGCTCTGCAGCCTGAGCCAAGACAAAAATGTGTGAGCCGGAGGCTAAAAACCTGTCAGCTAGCTCACACTAACTCACCTTAGAGGGAACACTGCCCTGGACTGTGCTGGTGCAGATGGGGCTGATCGACTAACTGCAAACCAGTGTACTTCAGAGCTATGGAGTGCACAGCTGGAATCCTGTGCCTTGTCTCGTGCAATGACTTCCCTGCAATCCCATGCAGCCCCCGTTTCACTGACAGGCAGGTAGCTACTGTGGAGCTCAGGGGGAGGAGAAGCCAAGGCTCAGTTTGGGGGCCCCGGAAGAAACGTTAGGGGGCTGGGCCCCGTGGGACCCACGTTAGCTACGGGCCTGCCGCCAAGTGTTCTTAGAAAGTGGGTGGGCTCAGGTGTGGGTTTTGAGCAGGGCTTCTGATTGGCCCCTGGAGTTCTGATTGGCTCTACATATTTTCAAAGAGCTGCTTCAGCGGCATCTGCCACCCCAGCAGAAGCATCTTCACTGTGGGACTGAAGGTAAGCTTTAGCTATGCAACAAAAGACTTTTAAATAACATGTGCATTTTAAAGGCATCCTGTGACACCGAGCTTCTGCCTGCAATGCTGAAGGGCAGAGTCATGCATGACCACACTGACTAGTATTCTGTGATCAGCTTAGGGTTGCCAGCCGCCAGGTGGCACCTGGAGATCTCCCGCTATTACAATTGATCTCCAGGCAACCAAGATCAGTTCTCCTGGAGAAAATGGCTGTATTGGACGGTGGGCTCCATGGCATTATACCCTGCTGAGGTCCCACCCTTCCTCAAACCCCACCCTCCCCAGACTCCGCCCCCAAAATCACCAGGTATTCCCCCAACCCAGAGCTGGGAAGCCTAGATCAGCTCCACCTCCTGTAGTAGCCATTTTTGGTTGACTCCACCTTCTGTGGCAGTCATTTCCTGGTTGCAGCCACCATCCTTGGTCAGAATTCCAAAGGTGCCCACCAGCTCAAAAAGGTCGGGGACCCCTGCACTATTGTCCCCTTCAGGCACCCCCTCAATTATTCCCGAGGTCCCTGTGACGATTGTTTTTTTTACTTCCCTAGACTGGTGAAGCAAGAAATTCACTCTGAGATTCTGATTTAGCTACAAGTGTGGTAAGGAAGATGGGAACCATGGCTGAGAGAGGGAGAACAATGGGGAGAAGTAACTATGATGGGAGCCAGGGGTCATTTAGTAGAAAAAGAGGTGCAGGAGCTCATTAGTGTAACTCATTAGCATAACTTATTTCAATATGCCACACCCCCTGACATCACTTGAAGTGTGTCAGAAGGCAACACCCACCGCTCAGGCTCCACTGGACTGTTTTGGATTGCTAGCTATTGGGGGAACGTGTAGATCTGCCCTTGCAGAGGAGGGAGAGCTTGTACCTGAATAAAACTTGGTCTTAAAGGTGCCACTGGTCTGTTTTGGGCAGGGGGGAGCTCTGCAACTTACCTGGCAGCTTCTTGCTCTGACTGAGGGCTGCTGGGAGCAGGGGGTGGGGCTTGTTGCATGTGCCCGCCCCCTGGGCTCTTTACTGCCGGAGCTCCGCTCCTGTCCGGAGCTCTGCTCCTGTGTGCTCCTGCAGGAAATGACCCCTGATGGGAGCAGATAAAGAACTGTGATTTCAGCTGTGCCCAAAGCTTCTTCTCTAATTTCAACTTTTGTTTCTTCCTACCTCTCACATGGCCTCTCTTCTGAGCTTGTCCAACACATGCCTGGGGTCACTAAAACTTTCATACTGAATCAGACTATTGGTCCACCACCCTGACCTGGATAGCCCATATCTCATCAGATCTTGGAAGCTAAGCAGGGCCAACCCTGGCAAGTATTTGGATGGGGGATCTCCAAAGAATACCAGATCCGGGGGGCAGAGGCAGGCTATCAAGCCACTTCTCAAGCCACTTCTCCATGCCCCAGTAGGAGTTGCCACGACTTCCAGGCATGGGCACACACAAAAAGCAAAAATACCCCCCCTCAAAAAAAGCCTATTGGTCGATCCAGGTCATTATTGTCTACTCAGACTGGCAGCAGCTCTCCAGGGTCTCAGGTAGAGGTCTTTCACACCACCTATTCCCTGGTCCTTTTTAACTGGAGATGCCGGGGACTGGACCTGGGACCTTTTGCATGCCAAGCAGATTCTCTGCCACTGAGCCACAGCCCCTCCACTGTCTCTGGAAGCCCCAGAAGAAGTGGAGGAAGGCAACAGCCACCCCCCTTGTGTTTAGCCCACGCCCCCCACCCCAGTTACTCATGGTTAGCGGTGCGGTGCAAAAAGTGTGCTTAAACTGCAGGTTGAACATATGCCCCTCGTGTTTTTGATGGCAAACATGATTGCCTCATTTGGAGCTAGAGACTCCCTTGGGTAGTGAAGGGCGGGGTATAAATCCAATCTCTTCTTCTTCTTCTTTTACCTCACAGGGTGTCTGTGATGGGGAGGGGAAGGGAAAGGAGTTTGTAAGCCACTCTGAGACTCCTTTGGGTAGTGAAGGGCAGGGTATAAATCCAATCTCTTCTTCTTCTTCTTTCACTTTACCAATGAGCCACAGCCCCTCCCGTAAATTAAGAGGCTTGCAACGAACTAGCTAGCCTTGCCAGCAGCATGGAGGAAAATGCCCAGTTCATTTAGAAGAGGCTTAATGTGTGCAAGTGATCAGGTGCAGCTTTGCATGGCATCCAGGTAAATAACATCACCTGGTAAACACTATTCCACTAAACCTTTATTAAAGGGATGGGACAACTTATCTGTTAAATACTGGGTTCTGGACACATTGCAGTGATCAGCTCTAGTTTATTTAGTGATTTCAGGAACACAGCAAGGACCCCCAGCAAGGTTTGAGCCCTGCTTATAAAGCATGCAAACACTACACCCCACACACACACCCCACTCCCAAGGACAGGCTATTTACATTACACTACTTATCTATTGGTCTACTCCAGGATCCTGGTAAGCTATTGTTCTAGAGTAACAAGCTCAACCAGTTCCAGATACACTTTGAGGGATGACTTAGGCTCAATACATTCGAGGCTGTTGTCAGCCTTAAACATGGCCTAGGGTGCTGCAGTTTGTAACTCATTCTCTTGGGTATTTGGCATATTGGTGATTTTGCTTGTAGAAATTGAAGGCATTTATAGTCTCCAGTTCCACAAGTGTGCCAAATCGTAAAGTGTTATATGCCACATTATAAATTATTCATTTTATGTTGTTAAAGCTATAACATTATTTTAGTCTTGACGGGAAATGAACAGAGCAATCCTAAACAGATCTACTCAGAACCCTACTCATGTAGAATAAAGTTTATTGTATGTGGCCATTGGCTGTCACTATTTTATATAAAACTGGATCCCCAATATCTTAAAATACACATTTAGTTATTAAATCCAGTGAGAATTAAATTCATTTGTACAGTATCTAAAATATCTAGAACAGGGGTGTCGAACTCATTTGTTATGGGGGCCGGATCTGACTTAAATGAGACCTTGTTGGGCCGGGCCATGTGCGTCATAAAATGTAATGCCAGGTAGCGGAGATATAAGCTTTATAAAGGACACAAACACAAAGATTTTTTTACTTAAAATAAAAACATGCTTAAAACATTAGCTCTGTAAGCTGCAAACCTACTTTTGATGTATTGACATTCACCACAGAAATCCCAAAAAAAAACTGATTCTAGGACCCAGGTTAAAAACACGAAATGGCTGACTGATTAAGAGAGTCTGGTGAAGCAAACTATGATGCAGCAGCAGCAGCAGAACTGGAACCAGGAGATGGCCAGGTCCATTTTGGGCCTGATGGAACCCCGCCGGGGGCCTGATCCGGCCCCCGGGCCACATGTTTGACAACCCTGATCTAGAATACCTCAAATTAAAATTGTATACAGCATTTACAAATTCCAATTCCAATTGTAACAGTGTTAATGCTTTGCATCTCAGGAAGATGTATTCCTAAGAACCACCTTTGCTCGAGTTTTTCTGACTGCTAACACAAAAAAAAGGGCTACCTTATAAGACACCAAAGGATTCACGTCTGACAACAGAAAAATTAGCTTATCACCAGTGTTCCCTCTAAGCTGAGTTAGTGTGAGCTAGCTCACTATTTTTTAGCTTCCAGCTCACACATTTTTGTCTCAGCTCAGGAAGGAGGGCTCCAGAGCAAACTCATGTATGCAGCAGCCAAATCGCCCACTCACAACGTTAATACCAGTGGCTCACAGAGTAGAATTTTGGCTCACAACACTCCACAGCTTAGAGGGAGCATTGCCTATCAGAAAAATTGTGCAGTTGATTGAGTATCTGAGATTTAAAAAATCTACTTCCAAGACCCGAATATAGTGGACAAACCGTAGTGAAATAGATCTTCAATAGAAGTTCCACATAGACAAAAAAGTTGTTCTAGGGGAATTTTTGGATATCTTCCACAGAACTCTACTCCGGTCTATTCAATGCAGCTTCACGATGGGGGCCACCCGCAGACAAAGTAGTCTGTCGTCATCCTTGTTGGACACACCTCAGTCACACCTGAGGGCTCCAAGATCCAGCCTCCCCCGCAATCTCCCCTTCAAATGCCTTTCTGTTTCATTCAGCCTAAGCTGCCTGATATTATCAAGGTCAGGAATGTCCACTCTGACTGGAAGCAGGTCTCCAGTAGAGATCTTCCTCAACATCTACTGTCTGATGTTTATGGTTGCTTGGTGTAGTGGTTAGGAGCATGGACTCTAATCTGGGAGAATGGAGTTTGATTCCCCACTCCTCCACTTGCACCTGTTGGAGTGACCTTGGGTCAGTCACAAGTTGTTTATGAGCTGTACTCTCAAGGGCAGTTCTCAAGAGAGCTCTCTCAGCCCCACCTCCCTCACAGGGTGTCTGTTGCGGGGAGGGGAAGGGAAAGGGATTGTAAGCCACTCTGAGACTCCTTCAGGTAGTGAAGGGCGGGGTATAAATCCAGTCTCTTCTTCTTCTTCTTCTACCTCACAGGGTGTCTGTTGTGAGGAGGGGAAGGAGCTTGTGAGCCGCTCTGAGACTCCTTTGGTTAGTGAAGGGCGGGGTATAAATCCAATCTCCTCCTCCTCTTCTTCTTTTACCTCACAGGGTGTCTGTTGTGGGGAGGGGAGGGGAAGGGAAAGGGATTGTAAGCTGCTCTGAGACTCCTTTGGGTAGTGAAGGGCGGGGTATAAATCCAATCTCCTCCTCTTCCTCTTCTTCTTCAGGTTGAACCTAGGATCTTTGGCACACCAGACACATGCTCTGCCACCCAGAGAAGACCTCACTCCATACTTTCCCTGGCCAACTTGACCCCATTTTTTGGAGGGGACAAAGGTGGAATATAAATGAATTGTCATCTTCTAAGGAACATCATGACCTGGGTGGGAGACCACCAAGGAAGTCCAGGGTCACTGTGCAGACTAAGATCATGGCAAACCACCTCTGAACATCTCTTGCCTTGAAAACCCTTTGGGTTGCCATAAGTCGGCTATAACTTGACGGCACTTTCCACCACCAATCCAGAAGTACATAGAATAAAATACACTTTGAGGACATGAGAATGAGCTTTGGGGAATCTCAAGACAGTTTGGTTACATGCTGTACCTGCACCTTTCATATCCCTGAATTTGCCCCTCACCATCAACTTTTCATCCAAATACAAAAGAAAATGGACGACATCTTTGGCACACCAGACACATGCTCTGCCACCCAAAGAAGACCTCACTCCATACTTTCCCTGGCCAACTTGACCCCATTGTTTGGAGGGGACAAAGATGGAATATAAATGAATTGCCATCTTCTAAGGAACATCATGACCTGGATGGGAGACCACCAAGGATGTCCAGGGCAATTCACTGTGCAGAGTAAGATCATGGCAAACCACCTCTGAACACCTCTTGCCTTGAAAACCCTTTGGGTTGCCATAAGTCGGCTATAACTTGACGGCACTTTCCACCACCAATCCAGAAGTACATAGAATAAAATACACCTTGAGGACATGAGAATGAGCTTCGGGGAATCTCAAGACAGTTAGGTCACATGCTGTACCTGCGCCTTTCATATCCCTAAATTTGCCCCTCACCATCAACTTTTTATCCAAATACAAAAGAAAATGGACGACAGTTCCAGTATTACAGTTCCATCCTTCTGTAATTGCATGAATTGCTTGTGTCTATGGGCACTCTGGGCCATGGTGGCTCAGAGGTTAAGACGCTGAGCTGCAGACCGGAAGGTCTGTAGTTTGGCAGTTCAAGACCCGAGTGTGCCACACGATGGAGTGAGCTCCCGTCTCTGGTTCCAGCTCCTGCCAATTTAGCCATTCGAAAGCAAGACATTGCAAGTAGATAAATAGGTACCGCTTCGGTGGGAAGGTGACAGCGTCCGCGCACCTCGGCATTTAGTAATGCTTGCCCCATGACCACGGAAACGTCTTTGGACAGCGCTGGCTCTTCGGCTTGGAAATGGAGATGAGCACCACCCCCTATAGTCGGATTCGACTCGCTTTTGAGCAAGGGAAAGCTTTACCTTTACCTTTATGGGCACTTTTATGCATGCTAAGTAATGCAGTTTCAGTCCAGTCCAGCGACTGTTTGCAAATGGACTTTCACACAGTAATTTAGTGTGCAGCAATGTGAATGTGCCCGATATTTCACTCTAAGCAAACTGCATAGCCACATCTTCAAGCGGAAAAAAGAACACGAGACTAGCCTATCATCAGTTAGTTCTATGATCCCTCGGTAGCCAGCATTTTTATTCCACTGGTGCCCAATCATATACCCCTGAGAAGGCCCACAAACATGCAGTGTGGAGCCCCGCTTCTCCACATGCAGCTGCTGGTGTGACCTTGGGTAAGTTACAAATTCTCTCAGGAGCAGGGCCGGCTCACCCACTAGGCGAACTAGGCATTCGCCTAGAGTGCTGGGCCCTGGATGGGGCGCCGAGCTGTGCCTCCCCCCCGCCAAAAGCCCGTGAGCAGCTCTCCAAGTGTCAGCACTTCGCCAATTGGGGAGAGGCATCCGGTGAGCATCCCATGCCTAGAGACAGGATCCCCCCCACCTCCCTCCCAAACTGCCTTCGGAAGCGGAGCACAAGAGAAATCTCTCTTCCATCTTGGAGGGTGCTGCAGGAACATGTGGGGCGTGCTCGCTGGGTCTGACAGCTGCGGGGGGGGAGGTGGTGGCGCGGTAGCAAAAGGGTGGCTGGCTCCAGAGGTCTCCAGGCCCCACCAGGAGGTTGGCATCTGCGCCACAAGGCAGCCTCGCCTAGGGTGCAGAAACACCTTGAGCCGGCCTTGCTCAGGAGCAGTCATCTCGCCTAGGGGGCAGAAACACCTTGAGCCGGCCTTGCTCAGGAGCAGTCATTGAACTAGCTCTCTCAGCCCCACCTACCTCACAGGGTGTCTGTTGTGGGGAGGGGAAGGGAAAGGAGGTTGTAAGTGGCTCTTCATGTAGTGAAGGGCAGGGTATAAATCCAATCTCCTCCTCCTCCTCCTCCTCTTCCTCCTGCTTGACAGCAAAAAGCAAACAGACATCCTGGGAATGCTAAGTATTGGTGCTTTGACCTGGATGGTCCCACCTAGGCTGATCTCATCAGACCCATGTGCCGGCACAAGGGAAATCTAATTGAAAATGGTAGTCAATTAGTAAAGAGGGCCGGAAGAAAAGGGAGATGGTTATCCTATAACCATGTGGCCAGATCAATATCAATCCGCAGAAATCATTTACTATCATGCATCCATGCCATTCATTGGGTGTCTAAGAAAAAAGATATATTGAAATTTGCATCGATTTCCTGACACATGAAGATCCTCAAACCAATATAAGAGGACAACACAAAGGAAAGAAGAACAGGAAGGTACGGATAAAGAGATGAGACATGACAAGCAGGTGCGCACTGGAATGAATGCTGGGTTCGATCTTGCAGATACGTTCTGTCGGTGGAGGAGATTTCCCCCCCTCAAATATATGTAGCCTTCTGCTCACACAAGGCCTTTTCATCAATAGAGGAGCCCCTGTTTTCAGGAAGTTTCTTGGTTTTTGAGGAAAGAGCCACTGCTAGAGGAATGGATGCAGAACTCAATCTGCTATACTTGAATGCGGAAAAACCAACTT
>NW_015171601.1:140026-146750 GCF_001447785.1 Gekko japonicus
CGACGGCAGGGTGTGGCGCGTCTGTTGTCCACACGGGAATGGTCCTGGGAAGAAGTATGTGTCCCCCGCTGAATCACGGTAAGTACTTGGTAAGCCTGCTGGTTGACCACTGTGCGAGACAGGACGCTGGACTAGATGGACCACTGGTCTGATCCAGCAGGGTTCTGATGACCTTATGTTCACCTTCCTTCCCAAATCTCTCTGTGCAAGTAGCTAAAATTTGTTCTACATATCCATGATTTTGCAAGTTGCCACCAGAACCTATGAGTCAGTGAAAGCCAGACAGGAGACTCACGCCGACATTGAGATCAGCAATAGCTTATTTTAACTTCTTCTCTCAATGACCACTCAAAAATGTGCAGTCATAAACAAACCTCTTTGGGCTTAGCTTCCTGCAAACCACCAGAGCTCCCTGCTTCCCAAAGATATGGACATTAAAACAGAAGGCCATGATAACTACTTAGCTGCTGTCAAGCTAAGCTTAGGGATGCCTTCTGGTCTCACCTTCAGCTATTGAACGGAGCAAGGAAAAAGCTTATAACTCAGGGAGGCTGCGAAGAAAGAAAGAAAAAAGGAATCCAGCACATGCAAACATCTGGTTGGGAGAAAGGAGAGGAAGATGATTGAGTGGGTGGAACAGCTCGGAAAGACCAAGCATGCTACAGAAATGCTAATGAACCGGGAAGGTGGTAAGAAATCAACGGGGCCATCTTGTTCTCATTAAGGGATAAAAAAGGAATCCAGCACATGCAAACATCTGGTTGGGAGAAAGGAGAGGAAGATGATTGAGTGGGTGGAACAGCTCGGAAAGACCAAGCATGCTACAGAAATGCTAATGAACCGGGAAGGTGGTAAGAAATCAACGGGGCCATCTTGTTCTCATTAAGGGATAACTCATCTAAAGCTGCTGCCACCTGACTTCACCAAAATGAAACATTCAGGATGCAGGGTCCAGCTGGAGAAGAATAGCTGAGGACTTTCAAAGGAAGCAAAGGGTATGTCGCCAAGTGTCCTGGCCAGCAGGCAAGGTGGGCAGCAGAGCAGAGATACATTGCCAGAGCAGTCCAGAAAGCAAAGTACTGAGCCTGAACAGTTCCTGGAAACTGGCTACGCTTGTTCCACCAGAACAATAGATAGCCAGGATCCTGGAATGGGCCTATAGAGGAGTAGTTGTAATATCAATAGCCTATCGTTGGTGGTGGGGTGTGCTGGGGTGTGGTCTTTGCAGGCTTGATAAACAGGGCTGCAAGGCCAGATTTTCATTCTTAGAGTTGAGCTGAAATCACTAATAACCTATGAGCTGATCACTATACGTGTCTCGAACAATGCTCCCTCTAAGATGTGGAGTCCTGTGAGCAAAAATTCTACTTTGTGAGCTACTGGCATTAAAGTTGTGAGCGAGTGATTTGGCTACTGCATCAATCAGTTTGCTTTGAAGCCATCCTTCTTGAGCTAAGATAAAAGTGTGTGAGCCGGAGGCTACAAAACTGTGAGCTAGCTCACACTAACTCAGCTTAGGGGGAACACTGGTCTCGAACCCAGTATATTTCAAAAGTCACATTAAGGGATAACTCATCTAAAGCTGCTGCCACCTGACTTCACCAAAACGAAACATTCAGGATGGAGGGTCCAGCTGGAGAAGAATAGCTGAGGACTTTCGAAGGAAGCCCGTTAATCCTCCAGGTGCAGACAGATCCAAGACGCAGAATCAGAGGGCAGTCCGGACTAGTGTTCCCTGTAAGCTGAGTTAGTGTGAGCTGCCTCGCAGTTTTTTAGCCTCCGGCTCACACATTTTTGTCTTCGCTTAGGAAGGATGTGTTCCAGAGCACACTAATTTATGCAGTAGTCAAACCACTCACTCACAACATTAATGCCAGGAGCTCACAAAGTAGAATTGTTTTGTTCACAAGATACCACAGCTCAGAGGGAGCATTGGTCCTGGTAGCAAAGTCCAAGGTCAGTCCAAAGATCACAGGAGGCAAGGCAGGAGCTTTGGTTGCTAGGTTCACAGACATGTGACGCGTTGCTTCTATGGCTTGAAAGCATGCCAGCTTGACTTAAGCTTTTCACCACAAGCTGATTTACACAAGGAAAAGTCCTACAATCATTGAGGGCTGCTGTCAGCCAAATCCTAGCACTGAGCCAAGAGACGCGCACTGTACCTTCGCTCTGAGGAGGAATCAGAAAACTCTTTCTGCGACAGCCGTGCTTCATCATTCCCTCCCGTGGTCTGCCTGGAGGGGTCAGAGTCAGCTGTCCGCGATGAATCTTGGAGATCCTGTTTCTATTCAGCTGTTTCTTGTGAGCTGGACCCAGGTTCTGTGACACTTGAGGAGTCTTCTTCCAGGCTGATTTCTGACTGCTCAAGCTGGCCCATGACACCAAGGCTAACAAAACATATCAGGGAGGATACTGAACATTCTTAAACTGCCACCACTCTACTGAATCAGCACTGGCCTAGTCACAATTATTTAATTATCAACCTACCAAATTCGTGTCGTGGTTAAATGTACAGACTCTAATCTGGGAGAACCGGGTTTGATTCCCCACTCCTTCACTTGCACCTACTGGATGACCTTGGGCAAGCCATAGTTCTGGCACAGCTGTTCTTGAAGAGGAGCCGTTTCTGTCAGAGCTCTCTCAGCCCCACCTACCTCACAGGGTACCTGTTGTGGGGAGGGGAAGGGAAAGGAGTTTGTAAGCCACTCTGAAACTCCCTCGGGTAGTGAAGGGTGGGGTATAAATCCAATCTCTTCTTCTTCTTCTTCTTCTCCCTCACAGAGTGCCTGTGGTGGGGAGGGAAAAGGAAAGGAGATTGGAAGCCGCTCTGAGACAGAGACACCTTTGGGTAGTGAAGGGAGGGGTATAAATCCAATTTCTTCTTCTTCTTCTTCTTCTTCTTCTTCTTCTTCTCTCTCTCTCTCTCTCTCTCTCTGTTCCTCTTAGGAACTTGAACACACATCCCTCCCTCAGTTGCCCCCTCATGAATCAGATGGGGGCGGAACACTACTAAAAGGTAATGGAATAATCACACTAGGATTGAGCTAGTCATTATGGCATTTATGAACTGCTCCTGATTAATTGATGCCTTTCCTTTCCTTCTTTGATCTATCCGTGTCTTAGTCAATAAAGTTTCCTACTGCTTATTAGAAGGGATCTTTCCAGATCCTTTGGGGAAGGGGCACGCCAGGCTAAGCCAGTGTATACACAGGCCTAAAGTGAGCTCTAGATTGTTGGGGTGTGCACGTGCTGGGATACCTACACATATCAGTTTCATGTTTTGAGTTGCACAGGCAGAAGAAGACACATCATATCTGGGTTTTTTCCCTCCTCTTTCAGGGATGATTTTTAAAGACCTTCTAATTGCAAGCTGGCAACTCCTTTACATAGGTTGGCAGCCACTGGGGAGAAGCTGTGGCTAAGTGGAAGAGCCTCTGCTTTACACACAGAAGGTCCCAGGTTCGATCCCTGGCATCTCCAAGAAGCAGGTGATAGGAAATATCTCCACCTGAGATCCTGGAGAGCCACTGCCAGTCTGAGTAGACAATACTGGCTATGCTGGGTGCTGGATTGTTTTAGCAGAGGGATGTTGCGCAGTGGGAACAAAGCATACACAGACATGTATATGTTTACCTTTTAAGAAAAAGAAAGTTTACTAGAAAAATTAGGGACTCCAAAATTAGACTCCATCTTGCTTGTTTGTTTGAAGAAGAAGAAGAGATTGGATTTATGCCCCACCCTTCACTGCCCAAAGGAGTCTCAGAGTGGCTTACAAACTCCTTTCCCTTCCCCTCCCCACAATAGACACCCTGTGAGGTAGGTGGGGCTGAGAGAGCTCTTTCAAGAACTGCTCTTTCAAGGACAGCTCTGACAGAACCATGGCTTGCCCAAGGTCATCCAGCAGCTGCAAGTGGAAGAGTGGGGAATCAAACCCGGTTCTCCCAGATTTGAGTCCACGCATTTAACCACTACACCATACTAGCTCTCATTTGCTAATGTGCATGAGAGGTCTAAGTGTTCTGAGGCAGACAACGAAGGAAAGGAAAGTTTTCCCCAAAGCTCTACCCCTGGTGTACGTGCCAAACAGCACGTACCAGCTCCCAATCCATCGATTAGCCAATAGGCAATCCACAGCTCATCTCATTAGGAATAATATGTCCCCCTACTTGGTGGGAAGATTCTACATGACATCTGATAAGTACTATGCTAACTAACATTAACATACAGAAACAACAGATTAACTCTTTCATGACTGGAGGGTGACACTTGCAAATCCCAACAATGAGTCTGTGTCATGAGCATGACTATTCTCTTTTAATCATGTGATTAGATACAGTGTGTCTTTAACTTTCTTGTTATTTCTGTCTCTCTGGGTATGTGACGCTGCCACCAGGAATTTAATTCCAAATCTCATTATTCAACTTTTCCCTTAATATCGTGCCCAAACTCTCGGGCTCCTTCGTTGGACTATGTGGTCCTGAGGGTGAGCCTCTAGCACTGAAATAGTATATGACTCTGGATTAACAATAAACAAAATAAAAATTTATTTGTCCAAGATACATATTGGTTTCAAGAAGTTTTGTAACTTATCTCTTCAGTAAATAACATAGTGAGCATGCACACAGGCAGCCATCTGTAGAACTACAATTTTTGTGCATGCGCAGAACAGCGATTTCCACTTCAACCCGACTGCTGTAGCACTTCCCTTTAAACTTTAAAGGAACATTTCCCTTTAAAGGTTTACCCCAAAAATGGTTTCCGTGAGATCCCGAACTCGTCTAAATGCTAAAACTAGGCACCGTTTAAACATTGTTTTTAATAATGTAGTGGCGGACCTCCACCTATGCACACACTGCCGCTTTTTAAAAAATGGCGGGCGAAATGCGGAAGCCTCAGGCAGCTTTTGAGCGGGGAGGGGGTTTGAACCGGAAGTGGCTCGACACCGCAGGAGCTATCAGACGTCAGAAAAGTGTGGCTGGAACCGGCGAATCAGGAAAACACCACTTGAGGACCTGGTATCAAAATACTCTGGGTTAAAGCGGTTTTGAGCCGGAAAGCGACAGCTGGGGATGGGAGGCAAATGTTGACTGTGTGATCGTGCAGATAAAATCCATTTCTGAGGCGGGGCGAAAGCGGACTAAACGGCCCGTCTGAATGCGCCCACCGACTGACTTTCTCCACACACACTTCATAGCTCCGCCCTTCCATTCTCAGCCACCAACCAATCACGTCACTCACTCATCCCCCACTTTCACTCCCTTGTTCTTAAAACTTCAAATCAGGGGTGTCAAATATGCAGCCTGCATGCTGGATCCGTTCCCCACAGGGCCCGTATCCGGCCCATGAGCAATTGACTCTCTCCTGCTTTCTTCTGCGTCACAGCTTGCTTTGGCATGCTCTCTCAATCATACACAGCAGCTACAGAGGAAAGCCTCTCTTCCCTGGATTGGCTGAGGCTCCTCCCCCTTCTCACCCAGTAGGGAGGAAGAGAGCGGGAGGGAGGGAAAAAGCGAGAGCTTCCTTTGCCCAGTTCCCTCAGTCTCATGGGAGAGATACAAAACACCTTTAAGAGCACCAAAGTTTTATTCAGAGCATGAGCTTTTTGCCTTTCTACAGCGAGAGAGAGATGTTGTTGTAGTTGGGCTCATTATGACAGGGCTCTCCTGGGAGCAACTGGGCTCCACTCCTCTTTTTCACTGTATTCATTCCCTCGTGATCCAGACACACGTGGCCCGGCCCAACAAGTTTCGGCCCTCATAATAAATGTGTTCGACACCCCTGCTTGAAATGATCACAATCTGATCCAGTTTAAGGCAGCTTCGTGTGTATTTCTGACATATGAACCTGCCATACTGTTGGATCCCCAAGCATCGAGAATAAATCCACGTTTTCAAGAAAAGCAAAATTTATTTCAAAGCATTGAAGACATACTCAAACACGTTCTTTGTTAGAACTGGGGATACACAGGTAGGGCGAGCATAATAAAGGAAATTCAAACAGATACATGTCCAATGAATAACATTCCCGCTGGCGGGCTAATGAAACGGTTGCGCGCCCAGTCCATGGGAACCAGGCAGAACATCAGACAAAACACAGGTGCAGTTCTCATGAGATAGCAATAGGCAAGCATTACAGCATCTTCTCCCCCACACATCCACCAGTAGTTATCTTATGCATTCCAGCACAGAAGCAGGATAGTAGAAACAAACCGGGTGCAACAGGGTAAAGATATGTACACAGAGGTCACAGAAAACAGAATGGCAGCTTGCTGACAAAGGGTCAAGGGCAGAAGTTTCATCCAAGAAATGCTCGAGTTGTTCTCCCATCAGAGTTGTTCTCCCATCACCCATTCAAACATCTCTCCCAGGAACTAGACACTAGTGTGTAATTGGCCAACATCTGCTTCTCTAGGAAGGGTTGATTTAGAAAAGGCCTAATAATGACAGGGGCTTGGCAAATACTCTTTCTGTAATGGAGGTGTTCATAACCCGGGAGGGCGGGGGAGGGGCCCGAATATCCCCTTCTTCCACCCATTCGCGGTGCTGGGGACCGAAATCAACCCATTCAATAAGGTACCACAGTTTACCACGTTTCAATTTACAATCAAGGATATCAGCGATCTCAAAATGTTCATCCCCTTCCAAAATGACAGGCGGAGGAGGAGTAACTGATGGTCTCCAGGGAGACGGGCCAGGATCCTTTTTCAACAGGCTCATGTGAAAAA
>NW_015171601.1:148613-148765 GCF_001447785.1 Gekko japonicus
CCCCTTTGAACAAAAATTCATGTAGGACTTCATTGATTAAGTTCATGAAGACCCCCGGAGCCCCTTGAAGCCCGAAGGGCATAACGAGGTATTCAAACTGCCCCAAGGGGGTATTAAACGCAGTCTTACTTTCGTCCCCCTCCCTAATGCGC
>NW_015171601.1:148909-149090 GCF_001447785.1 Gekko japonicus
GCATTGGACAAAGAAACAGCGTTCAAACCCCTATAATCCGTGCACAATCTGAGCCCCCCGTCTTTCTTCTTTCGGAAGAGTACCGGCGCGGCGAAAGGGGAGGAAGCCGGGCGAATGAAACCGCGGGCCAAGTTTTTATCAATAAAATTCCGCAGTTCAACTTTCTCAGCCGGCCCCATCG
>NW_015171601.1:149241-152222 GCF_001447785.1 Gekko japonicus
CTTCCGGCTTCAAAGCGCCGCAGGGGAACTGCGCGGCAGGCCGGTCTCCCCACGAATCCAACCAGCAGTGATCTACACATTTTGGCGACACGAATTTGACAACCCCTTCCTCCCACAAGATGTAAGGGTCATGGGTAAATAGCCAGGGACTCCCCAGTACCAAATCAAACTGCGATTTAGGGGTAACAATGAAGGTCCTGGATTCCCAATGGTCGCCTGCCCCCAACCGCAAAGCCATAGTCTCATGCGTACAAGGTTCCATGGGCGCCCCATCCATTACTATTCTCTACTGAATAAGTATTAAAGCAAAACAAATTGTCCTTTATTTCCCAATATTTTTCTAAATATTCTTTTAGATCTCTCCAGTCATTATAAAATCCTTCTGCTTCCCTATTATCTAATTTTCTTGTCATTTTGTCCATTTCAACTTCAAACAATAATTTCTTTACCCAGTCTTCAATCTTCGGGACTTCTTCTTGTTTCCAACCTTTTTGCCTTTCTACAGAGAGAGAGAGAGAGATGTTGCTGTTGTTGGGCTCATTATGGCAGGGCTCTCCTCGGAGGAACTGCGCCGGCTCCACTCCTCTTTTTCACTGTATTCATGCCCTCGTGATCCAGACACACGTGGCCCGGCCCAACAAGTTTCGGCCCTCATAATAAATGAGTTCGACACCCCTGCTTGAAATCATCACAGTCTGATCCAGTTTAAGGCAGCTTCGTGTGTATTTCTGACATATGAACCTGCCATACATGGAACCAAACTACAGGGTTGATCTTGCTCAGCACTGTCAGCTTTTATTGGCAGTTGCTTTCCAGGGTCTTTGGCAGAGATCTACCTGAGCACCCGCTACCATATACATGTGGCTGCCGAGGATTGAACCTGGGACCTTCAGCGTGCGAATCAGGCATCATTCCACTGAGCTATTCGGTGTAGTGGTTAAGTGTGCAGACTCTAATCTGGGAGAACTAGGATTGATTCCCCACGCCTCCACTTGCACCTGGCTGGATGACCTTGGGCAAGCCATAGCCCTGGCACAGCTATCTGCTCAAGGACAATTCTGGAAAGAGCTCTCCCAGCCCCGCCTACCTCACAGGGTGTCTGTTGTGGGGAGGAGAAGGGAAAGGAGTTTGTAAGCCGCTCTGATACTCCTTTGGGTAGTGAAGGGCGGGGTATAAATCCAGTCTCTTCTTCTTCTTTTACTTCACAGGGTGCCTGTTGTGGGGAGGGGAAGGGAAAGGAGTTTGTGAGCCGCTCTGAGACTCCTTTGGGTTGTGAAGGGCGGGGTATAAATCCAATCTCTTCTCTTCTTCTTCTGTGCAGTTTGGAGAGCTACCTCTGTTGACAACATAAGCTTTATGCCCCACTTCTTATTCCCACCCCCCTTGTCTTGCTTTATCACACTTCATAGTTAACCAGTCTTATTTTTTCCCCTCCCCAATTTGTTTGGTTGGTGAGAGATTCTTTTTAATATGCCAGATTTTAAACAGACTGTCAGGGGATGGCGGGGGGGGGGACGACGACTGCTGAAAGGCAGTCGAGAAGAGTGTTCTTTTAAGTTCTAATCGCTCCTCCAAACACCTGTGAACTTTTGAGTTTAATTGGGCCACAGCTGGATCTTTGTTGTAAATGCATGACGGGGGTGGAACTCCGAGCAATCTGACTGCCTAGTTGGCAAGAAATTTATGACGGTCTCTGGATCTTCACTGCGAGGGCAGGATGGGAAGGAATGCTCCGAGTCAGCAACCACCAGCCTGGCGTACATGAGAGTGTGCGATAGTAGAAAAGAGCAAGAGTCCGACTGCACAAAGGTTGTGGCAGGAGGTGAGCTTTCGTGAGTTGCAGCTCACTTGCCCGCCCACCCCTCGAATGAAACACAACACAATTTATGGGCTAAAACTGGGACTTTATTTACATTCAAGTTGATCTGCATCCTTATCCAATGTAAGCACAGGGGGGTTGTGCTTGCGAGGCAGGCTTCTTAACAGGGCAAACCCACCCTGGCACTCCAAGTGCATATAGGGGACAGAGGAGCACATCCTCGCCCTGACTGCTAAGCCTTAAGGCTTGAGAGCCGGTTTGGTGTAGTGGTTAAGTGCGCGGACTTTGATCAGGGAGAACCGGGTTTGATTCCCCATTCCTCCACTGGAACCTGGCTGGATGACCTTGGGCAACTCGTAGTTCTGATAAGAGCTGTTCTTGAAAAAAAGAGCAGTTTCTGTCAGAGCTCTCTCAGCCCCAACTACCTCACAGGGTGTCTGTTGTGGGGAGGGGAAGGGAGAGGAGTTTGTAAGCTGCTCTGAGACATCTTTGGGTAGTGAAGGGCGGGGTATAAATCCAATCTCTTCTCTTCTTCTTCTTCACCATGTGCTCCCCCACCCCCGGAGGGGCCCCCTCCTGAGGCTCCCAGACTGCCAAGAGAAGAGAAGAGAAGAGAAGAGAAGAGAAGAGAAGAGAAGAGAAGAGAAGAGAAGAGAAGAGAAGAGAAGAGAAGAGAAGAGAAGAGAAGAGAAGAGAAGAGAAGAGAAGAGAAGAGAAGAGAAGAGAAGAGAAGAGAAGAGAAGAGAAGAGAAGAGAAGAGAAGAGAAGAGAAGAGAAGAGAAGAGAAGAGAAGAGAAGAGAAGAGAAGAGAAGAGAAGAGAAGAGAAGAGAAGAGAAGAGAAGAGAAGAGAAGAGAAGAGAAGAGAAGAGAAGAGAAGAGAAGAGAAGAGAAGAGAAGAGAAGAGAAGAGAAGAGAAGAGAAGAGAAGAGAAGAGAAGAGAAGAGAAGAGAAGAGAAGAGAAGAGAAGAGAAGAGAAGAGAAGAGAAGAGAAGAGAAGAGAAGAGAAGAGAAGAGAAGAGAAGAGAAGAGAAGAGAAGAGAAGAGAAGAGAAGAGAAGAGAAGAGAAGAGAAGAGAAGAGAAGAGAAGAGAAGAGAAGAGAAGAGAAGAGAAGAGAAGAGAAGAGAAGAGAAGAGAAGAGAAGAGAAGAGAAGAGAAGAGAA
>NW_015171601.1:152318-156089 GCF_001447785.1 Gekko japonicus
AGCCAGTTTGGTGTAGTGGTTAAGTGCGCGGACTCTAATCTGGGAGAACCGGGTTTGATTCCCCACTCCTCCACTTGCACCTGCTGATGTGACCTTGGGTCAGTCACAAGCAATGGCACAGCTGTCCTTGAAAAAGAGCAGTTTGTGTCAGAGTTCTCTCAGCCCCACCCACCTCACAGGGTGTCTGTTGCAGGGAGGGGAAGGGAAAGGAGTTTGTAAGCTGCTCTGAGACTCCAAGTGAAGGGCGGGGTATAAATCCAATCTCTTCTTCTTCTTCTCTTCTCTGTCCATTGAAGTCAATGGGCTTGGGAGGGTGTAACTCAGTTTAGGAAGTCAGTAACCGTATACACTGAAAGAATTTAGGGGGGAAAGCAGAAGTATTCGACAACAGTGAAAACCATCTTAAAAAGGAAACGTGTGTTGGGGGAGGGATAGAAACCTAGCAGATGGTGACACTAATTGCTGTCCTCGGTTCTCACGATTAAAATCAAATGGGAGATCCTGACGGATATATGTATGGCACCATAATGGTTTTATAATGATGTGCATGTCATTTAAAAATAAAACAATCGGAATATTTCAGGTTATTTTGAGATGCATCATTATTCTGTGGCACAGGCTGTTCAGGTTGTATGCTATTGGCTTAGGTCTGCCAGGTCTCTCCTAGCAACCGGTTGGGGGATGGTGGGGACTTACCGGTAGGAAGTGAAAGACCCAGGCCACATTGCTTGTGTTGCATAGGAAGTGATGTCATCATGCCGTCCATGGAAGTCAATGGGCTTGGGGGGATGTAACTCAGTTTAGGAAGTCACTAACCATATACACTGAAAGAAGTTAGGGGAAAAGCAGAAGTATTTGACAACAGTGAAAACCATCTTTAAAAGGAAACGTGTATTGGGGGAGGGATAGAAACCTAGCAGATGGTGACACTAATTGCTGTCCTCGGTTCTCACGATTAAAATCAAATGGGAGATCCTGACGGATATATGTATGGCACCATAATGGTTTTATAATGATGTGCATGTCATTTAAAAATAAAACAATCGGAATATTTCAGGTTATTTTGAGATGCATCATTATTCTGTGGCACAGGCTGTTCAGGTTGTATGCTATTGGCTTAGGTCTGCCAGGTCTCTCCTAGCAACCGGTTGGGGGATGGTGGGGACTTACCGGTAGGAAGTGAAAGACCCAGGCCACATTGCTTGTGTTGCAAGCCCCAGGCCACATTGCTTGGGTTGCATAGGAAGGGATGTCATCATGCCAGTAACTTCCGGGCAATGCTCTGATATTTTTTGATTTGGTTCCATTTCTATCCTGCCCTTACGGTGGAAGGGCTCAGGTTGGGTTGCAACACTGATTATAGAACGACAAAACCAAACTTTAAAAACTGTAAAATCGTCACACACACACCCCAAAAATGATGGCGTTCAAACTACTTCAAGCTATTTCCACGGTGTCCCGGTATTATTCAGTTAAAAGCAAAGCGCACTAAATCCCGTAAGGCAGGGGTGTCGAACTCATTTGTTATGAGGGCCGGATTAGACACAAATAAGACCTTGTTGGGCCAGGGCATGTGTGTCATAAAATGGAATGGCAGGAAGTGGAGATATAAACTTTATAAAGGACACAGATTAACACAATTAAAGATTTTTTAAGCTTTAAATAAAACATGCTTAAAACACTAGCACTCTGTTTAACAGTCTCTGATATTGCTTGTCTGTCTATCTCTCCTGTGTGCTTGAGAGAGACTGGTAAAGCAAGCTGTGATGTGGAAGCAGCAGCAGAACTAGAAAAGGAAGCAGGGAACAGCCAGGGCCTTGTGGGCTGGATTGGGGCCTGCCGAGGGCCTGATCTGGCCCACGGGCCACATGTTTGACACCCCTGCTGTAAGGGGTTCCAGATGGAAGATACCCTAGCCTTGGCTAAACTGAGGTACGGTTGTTGTTCAGAGTCCTCAGGAATTGAAGACCTTGTAATAGATGAAAACAGATGGGAACAGGACGGGGACAGGACCCAAATGGTATATGACGTCGACTGCCTCACCCAAAAGGCATAAACACAACAGTAAAACTAGTTTCTACCATAGAGTTTTTGCCCAAATACTAGAGCGTCACCCAGAAGTTGCTGGCGTGATGACGTCACTTCCTGTGCAACACCAGCAATGTGGCCTCGGCCTTCTTCTTTCTACTGGGAAGTTCCCCCCGCTGGCCAGCTGATTGGGAACTGGGGGGAACCCCACCTCTACCGAGGGCTCTACAGTAGGGGACCCCCACCTCTACCGAGGGCTCTGGCAATGTTATATTGGCCACACCCCATCCATGTCAGAACACAGTAAGAAAGACCAGAGAATGGACAAACTCCTTGTGGGCCTTGAACCTCAAACAAAAGAAGAAGAAGAGATTGGATTTATACCCTGCCCTCCACTCGGAGTCCCAGATTGGCTTACAATCTCCTTTCTCTTCCCCCTCCCCACCACAGACATCCTGTGAGGTAGGTGGGGCTGAGAGAGCTCTCTCGAGAACTGCCCTTGAGAGAACAGCTCTGAGAGAACTTGTGACTGACCCAAGGTCTCACCAGCAGCTGCACGCGGAGGAGTGGGGGATCAAACCCAGTTCTCCCAGATTAGAATCCGTGCTCCTAACCACTACACCAAACAGCTTCTGTGTCCCTTATTCCCATCCGTGGCCCAGTCGCTAAAGACGAATGCGCATTCCTTCAAGGGCCTGCTGTGGAGAACATTTGCAATGCTGTTTAAATGAGATCAAGCCGGCACTTCAAATCCTCTCGGCCCACCCCACTGAATGAACCATCGAGGTTACCTCTGCAGCTGTGGATTTAAATTTAGAGCACCTTGTGAGTTTCTCAACTAATTAACAGTCGGCGGTGGCTGACGTCAGATAATTGGGGGGATAAAGATGTTTTGACACGGAGAGCTTCTTCTTTTTTCACAGTCTCCTGTTTTGACACGGAACTGTTTTCTCGAAAAAGGTGTTTTGACACCAGAAGCTTGCCGTGTCTGAAAGTGCTTCGTTCCGGCACAAGTCCTCGGAAAGTAGGACGGGTTTTGCATGCGTATAGAACGTTGAGGGGGGGATTTGGTGGGCCTTTTATGTTCCTTGATTTTATCTTAAACGCTTGTAACCCGCTTGCCTAAAGCTGAAAGCAGCTAACAGTAACAGATTAAAGTTCTTTCACCCCAGTTAAAACGTTGTTATGGTAAGTCGTGGAAAGTGCCTTCGAGTTGCAGGTAACCCCATAGGGTTTTCAAGGCAAGAGACGAACAGAGGTGGTTTATTGCCTGCCTCTGCGTCACGACCCTGGGCTTCCTTGGTGGTCTCCCATCTGAGTACTAACCAGGCCTGACCCCGCTTAGCTTCCCAAATCTGAGAAGACAGGGCTTGCCTGGGCCATCCAGGTGAAGGGAAACTCTCTTGTCCACCCATCCAAATCAATGAACACCACTGACTGTTACTCCACAAATAATATCTCCCAAGGTAGCCACCATTCCCAAAGAGAGCTTGCTGGTAAACATCTACCTTCCTCCTAAAACGTCAAAAACAAACACTGATATCCAGTGGTCAATCTTAGAGACAGGGGTCATTTCCCGCAGGAGTGCACAGGAGCGGAGCTCCGGCAGTAAAGAGCCCAGGAGGCAGGCACATGCAACAAGCCCCACCCCCTGCTCCCAGCAGACCTCAGTCAGAGCAAGAAGCAGCCAGGTAAGTTGCAGAGCCCCCCCCCCAGCCCAAAACAGTCCAGTGGCACCTTTAA
>NW_015171601.1:156117-161575 GCF_001447785.1 Gekko japonicus
AGTTTTATTCAGGTACAAGCTCTCCCTCCTCTGCAAGGACAGATCTGTGTGTCTATCCCCCCCCCCCAATAACTAGCAATCCAAAACAGTCCAGTGGCACCTGAGCGGTGGGTGTTGCCTTCTGACACAGTTCCGGTGATGTCAGGGGGTGTGGCATATGCAAATAAGTTATGTTAATGAGTTATGCTAATGAGCTCCTGCGCCTCTTTTTCTACAAAATGACCCCAGCTTAGGGGAATACCTGCTAGATCTACAAGTAGCCACCCACAAGCTGTTATGATAATAGGAGGGGACTTCAATGCAAGCATTGGCTCAAATGATTATGAACTGCTCCACTCCAATTCCTGGAAAGAAAACATCCTCTATCACAACACCACAGAAGGAATGCGCCATTCTAAAGATAAAGGTATTAACAGATGGGGGCCAATCTGGTGAACATGGCCTCCAGATTGTCATTAAAGGTTTTAAATGGAAACAGCATTGTCGATATCTCCCAAGCAGCACCATGCATTAAAACTTTTTTAAATCATGTAAAACCCCCAATTCTTGCAGAATTTTTAAAGAGATGGCCCAGGAATAGACAGCTTTCAAAGGGGATTCGATAGATTCATGGAGGATAAGTCTATCAGTGACTACTAGCCATGGTGACTGAGGGAAACCTTCACATTCAGTGGCACTAAGCCTTTGAATCCCAGAGCCAGGAGGCAACATCAGGGGAAGGCCTCAGCCTTTGTGCCCTGTTGTTGGCCCACCAGAGGAACTGGTTGGTCATTCTGTGAGACAGGAAGCTAGACTAGATGGACCACTGGTCTGATCCAGCAGGGCTCTTCTGATGTTCTTATGAAGTCCTCGGCCTCTATGCCCTGTTGTTGGCCCCCCAAAGGAACTGGTTTGCCACTGTGTGAGACAGGAGGCTAGACTAGATGGACCATTGGTTGGGTCCAGCAGGGCTCTTGTGTTCTTATGAAGCCCTTGGCCTCTATGCCCTGTTGTTGGGCCCCCAGAGGAACTGGTTGGCCACTGTGTGAGACAGGATGCTGGGCTAGATGGAGCACTGGACTGATCCAGCAGGGCTTTTCTGATGTTCTTATCGGGGAAGGCCTCAGCCTCTCTGCCCTGTTGTCGGCCCTCCAGAGGAACTGGTTGGCCACTGTGTGAGACAGGAGGCTGACCATTGGTCTGATGCAGCAGGGCTCTTCTGATGTTCTTATGTCCTTAAGACAAAAGAATTGGAAGCTGTTGGATTTCTATTCATAATAATAAAATGATATTACAAAGGGGCGGCATGGAAGTATGATATAACAGTGCAAGAGTTGAAGTAGGATCTGAGAGACCAGGATTCACATCCCACCTGCAATGGAAGCTTGCTGGGTGATCTTGGGACAAGTCACTTTCTCTCAGCCTAACCTACTTCACAGGGTGGTGGAGAGGACAAAAGGAGGTAGGGGAAATTAGATACACTGCCCTGAGCTCCCTGGAAAAATAGAAAAATTAAAGCATATCGAAAATAACAGTAAAATAAGAATGTATAGAAAATAGAAAAGTAAGAACAGGAGAAGACCACAAAATACCAAGACCTATGAACAGAGTACCTCTGGGAGAAGGTGGTGATCATAATTCCAGTTGTCATTGGGACCCTTGGAGCAGTGCTTAGAATCTCAAGAAACACCTGGACATTCTGGGCATTGAGCAAAGAACACCAGCTCAGCTCCAGAAGACAGTTTTGCTTGGAACAGTAAGAATCCTGCAAAGATACATCTGCAGTTCCCAAAAACTTGGCTAGATCTAAAATTACAGAACACCAATTATCAGTCAAATATCTGTGACAATTCATCATCATCATCATCATCATCATCATCATCAGTCATCACCAACATCATCATCATTAACCTCATCATCAAAAATAATTTAGTGTGGCCTGATTTGGGAGCTTAGAAGAAGAAGAGATTGGATTTATACCCCGCCCTTCACTACCCAAAGAAGTCTCAGAGCAGCCTACAAACTCCTTTCCCTTCCCCTCCCCACCACAGACACCCTGTGAGGTAAAAGAAGAAGAAGAAGAGATTGGATTTATACCCCGTCACTCCCAAAGGTGTCTCAGAGCGGCTTACAAACTCCTTTCCTTTCCCCTCCCCTCAACAGACACCCTGTGAGGTAGAGGAAGAAGAGATTGGATTTATACCCTGCCCTTCACTGTGCCAGAATTATGGCTTGCCCAAGGCCATCCAGCCTGGTGCAAGTGGAGGAGTGGGGAATCAAACCCGGTTCTCCCAGATTAGAGTACGCGCACTTAACCACTACACTAAATTGGTGAGTCAACTGTTTGGTGTAGTGGTTAAGGGTTTGATCCCCTACTCCTCCACCTGCAGCTGCTGGATGACCTTGGGCAAGCCATATTTCTGTCAGAACTGTTCTCTCAAGGACAGTTCCGGAAAGAGCTCTCTCAGCCCCACGTCCCTCACACAGTGTCTGTTGTGGGGAGGGGAGGGGAAAGGAGATTGTAAACCTCTCTGAGACTCCAAGTGAAGGGTGGGGTATAAATCCAATCTCCTCCTCCTCCTCCTCCTCCTCCTCTTCTTCTTGGAATGACAAGTTGTCCCTCCCAAGCCCTTGGCCAGCAGGCATTTGCCTGGCCCACCTCCTCCTGGATGCAGTGCTGGCATAAAACTTGCTTTCAAAAAGCATAGCCTTACATCTGACTGGTGGAAAGTCAGCTGTCCGATATCACCTACTGATTTTTATTTTTATTTTTAAACACACATGGTTTTAATACACTGAAGAAGATCGTATGGGCGCATAGTCACAGAAAGTGTGCAGTTCAAGTCCCCTCACAAAATCACAGAGAGAAGTCCTCATTTTGAATGGCACGGAGACCGAAAACCAAACCCCAGACTGCCGGCTTAGTTTCAGTCAGTGCTAATCCAGTCTTTGTTTCTGTCTCGGAAAACAATCAGACATCTTTCTGGGCGAATTAGAGCTTCGCTGCAAACCCCGGTGGATTTTTGTAGAGATTTTCATACCCACAAGAGGGCTTATGTGCCTGAACTTCCGATGTTTGCTCGTAATGTTTGTGGATGCCTATCATTCGCACGCATTTGCATCTGCCGTCACGGGTGGGTTTTGGGTTTTTTTGTCAACCCAGACGTGAAAAGTAACAAAACGAGATACCGTTTCAGCTTGTGCTTCATCTGAGCCATGTGTGGTTATGATGTGTATATTAGGCAGGAAACCAGAGAGTCGTAATCAATGGAGTGTTGAGCTTTGACTGGGGTTTGAAGCTCCCTTCAGTCAAGGCCACTAAAGGGAGACTATGAAGAAAAAATTCTAGGGGCTCTAACCCTCTAGGGCAGGGGTGTCGAACTCATTTGTTATGAGGGCCGGACCTGACATAAATGAGACCCTGTTGGACCGGGCCACGTGTGTCATAAAATGCAATGCCAGGTAGCGGAGATATAAACTTTATAAAGGACACAAACACAAAGGTGTTTGGTTTTTTTACTTAAAATAAAAACATGCTTAAAACATCAGCACTCACTCACAGCAATTCCTTTATTTGGCATTTCAACGAAATAAAAACATAGTATCTGGGACATAAAATTCAGATTCTACATAAAATACAATTTCTGTTAAAAGATACCCTGCGGGGAAGCGGGCCTTACAGCACTCTTGCAATATTTTGTTTATTTAACAGTGTCTGATCACTGACACACCTTGCTCTGAATTACTGCATCAAAATGTCTGTGCTGCTGCAATCTTGAGTGTGCTGTTCAGGTGTGTATCTGTAAGCTGCAAACCTATGATGATGCAGCAGTAGCAGAACTGGAAGAAGCAGCAGAAGACAGCCAGTTCCACTGCGGGCCTGAGAGAAGCCCTCTGGGGGCCTGATCTGGCCCCCGGGCCGCATGTTTGACACCCCTGCTCTAGGGGATCTATAAAACTAAGCAAATTGTTGGGCGTAGGTGGTATGAGGAGTGGTGGAAGAAATCTTTCTCTGGGGCTCCAAGGTGGATTTCATGGTGGATCCCTACAGTGTATCTGATGGTGGTACTGGATGACTCTGCTGTGCCTAGGGTGGCCAGGTGTGGGTTGAGAAATACCTGGAGATTTGGGAGGTGGAGCCGGGAGACGGGAGGGACCTTGGGAGGGTGTAGTACTGTTGAGTCCACCCTCCAAAGCAGTCATTTTCTCCAGGGGAACTGATCTTGGTCACCTGGAGGCCAAATGGACCCCGTACGGCTTCAAATAGCTCTGCGGGATCCGATGCCCCCTGGCGGCTTATTAGATGAGCTTGTGGAGGACTGGCATAGCCGACTCTCCACAGCCATCGATGGTTATTTTTTTTTGAGATTTGAGGGGTAGAGCCCTGGAAGGGTAGGGTTTGGGGAAGAACCAAAGCTAGACCCCGATGCCATAGAGTCACCCCGCCAAAGCAGCCATTTTCTCCAGGGGAACTGATCTCTGTCATCTGAAGATCAGTTCTAATTCTGAGAGATCTGCTAGAAGCTGGCATCCCTACGCGATGTCCAAACCAGGTCAAATGCACTTTTCAGTAAATCACCACCTTCTGATGGTATCCTTTTCAATTAATAGCAGTCACCTCCATCCCATCTCGTTACCGTCGCCGGCCTCTAAACGGATTAGATGGGTTTAATTTTTGATTTCCCTTTTGTCCTCAAAGTGTCATAAATATCCTCCCTTATGTTGGAACGCTCGTCATCATTGTTTATCTCCCACGCCTCTCGATGCATGACAGATACGTTATGGAGCCAGAGGGAGACGAGGGAGGTCAAAATGATGGTTGTGACTTTGCGGACAAGGCGACCCCCCCCCACCCCGTTTGCCATGTGTGCTCAGACCCGTGGTGCCGGAGAGCTCGTACGCTGCCAGAAGATTCTTTATTTGCTTTGACAGCGGTGCGGAGGAGAGCAGGATGAAAATGAGATTGTGTTAATTTGCGCGGCTTGCGGTGCCTCTGTCCAAGGGATGTCACTCGCAGAACCAAAGCGAAGGCCGCCCGTGCCGCTCATTTGGCATCCGAACGAGGGCCTCGTCCTATGAAAGCTCTCTCTCCTTCCAAGAAGGTGAATCATTATGATAGCTGACGAGAGAGCGTCTAATTGCTTCCATATGTAAATAAAATCAAAATAAATGAGGCTCTATTCAGTGGAGCCTGGAGGGGGAAAGGTAGAAATAAGACTCCATTAATCTCGACTTCACTCTACATCCAAAAACCCTCCTTTTTTAAAAGATGAAAATGTCTATGTAGGACAGCCGGGGCGCACTGATGCTCTTGCTCGTGAACAAGAATATCAAGGTACTTCCGCAATGCAAAAAATAAAAAATAAAATAGGATACCTGGATCGAATCATAGAATCACAGAGTTGGAAGGGGCCTTACAGGCCATCTAGTCCAACCCCCTCACTGGTGGAATGAGCTCCCAGATGACATCAGGGCCCTG
>NW_015171601.1:162713-162914 GCF_001447785.1 Gekko japonicus
CATTCAACGTTGATAGAATGCCGCCATCTTTTATTACAGCATGTGCTGAGCTGCTGTGTTTTATACTGTAATTTTAATTGATCTTATTTATGCGTACTATGGAGTTTTAATGTAGAAAATGAAGAAGAAGAGATTGGATTTATACCCCGCCCTTCACTACCCAAAGGTGTCTCAGAGCGGCTGACAAATTCCTTTCCCTTC
>NW_015171601.1:163320-163732 GCF_001447785.1 Gekko japonicus
AGGTCGGTGGGGCTGAGAGAGCTCTGACAGAAACTGCTCTTTTTTAAGAACAGCTCTGACCAGAACTACGGCTTTCCCAAGGTCATCCAGCCAGGTGCAAGTGGAGGAGTGGGCAATCAAACCCGGTTCTCCCAGATTAGAGTCCGCACACTTAACCACTTAACCACTACACAAAACAATGTAATGTATACATTGATATATATGTTGTTAGCCGCCCTGAGCCCACCATATGGTGGGGAGGGCGGGATATAAATGTAATCAATCAATCAATCAATGCAGGATCAGCCTAGAGCATCTCTAGAACTTGCACCCAACCTGATAAAACCTTATGATGGGCCTCCAGTTAATAAGACTTGGCTGCAGGCCAATAGGTGTTATTGTTCCCCCGAGTTTAGTTGGGTTGACTGCCCTG
>NW_015171602.1:0-16149 GCF_001447785.1 Gekko japonicus
CTCGATGCTTGGGGATCCAACAGATCCTTAGGAGAGGCCCCTGCTTCCTCCCTTCTTCTGTAAGAAGAGGTTGTTTCCTCCTACCTTAATTATTTACACTTACTCGTAGGGCCCATTCTTGTAAAACAGGGCCCTCTTTTGTGAAAAAAAGAAAAGGGAAAAGTAAGGCAAACTATATATGTCTACTTGATTACCTTTGTTCATATGCTTGTTCATATTCTGCCCCACTGTCTCTACGATATTCTTCAAAAACGTTCATGGGGTAGTCAGTGTTCCCTCTAAGTTTTTTTCCCCTACTGAGTGGTTCACATCCTAAGCAGAATATAACTGATGTAATCTTATAATGGGGAGTGCAAGACCCCTGTGCGGCTCCAGATTGCTGCTCCCTCCAGACTTCCTGTGCACAGCTCACACACACAGCTTAGAGGGAACAGTGGAGGTAGGTCTTCCCTTTGCAGAAGCCAGGCTAAATGCTTCCTAGGCAAGGCTTGTCCTTCTATATACTTAAACATTTCACAAGTACTACTTCTTTGCACCAGGTATACTACTGTTTCCGTTAACCTTTGAGGACGATGAGTCCTCCACGGCCATAAAATATTCCTTATTTTGTCTGAGCACTTTAATGTAAAGTCCAGCATCTGTTGCAGAAACAGAGTGAGGAATGAGTAAGGCCTAATTTTTTAGTTCTGAAAACGGGGCCGGTGGTTCCCTGTTGAGAGTACCCGGGTTTGTGTGTTTAAAGTGCTGCCAGGTTGCAGCCAGGTTATGGGTGAGATTTAGCAAGTCAAAATTCCCATCTTGGATGTGCTCATTGCAAAAAAACACAAAGTGGTGGAAATTGTTGACTTTATGGTGACCCTGTAGGGTTTTCAAGGCAAGAGGCATTCAGAAGTGGTTTGCCTGCCTCTGGGTAGCAACCCTGGACTTCCTTGGAAGTCTCCCATCCTAGTAAGAACACAGAGCCCAGCTGGGTCAGACCAGGGAGGGCCCATCCAGTCCAGCCTCCTGTCTCTCACACAGTGGCCAACCAGTTCCTCTGGAGGGCCAACAACAGGGCACAGCGGCTGAGGCCTTCCAAAGAACATCAGAAGAGCCCTGCGGGATCAGACCAGTGGTCCATCTAGTCCAGCATCCTGCTTCACACAGTGGCCAACCAGTTCCTCTGGAGGGCCAACAACAGGGCACAGCGGCTGAGGCCTTCCAAAGAACATCAGAAGAGCCCTGCGGGATCAGACCAGTGGTCCATCTAGTCCAGCATCCTGCTTCACACAGTGGCCAACCAGTTCCTCTGGAGGGCCAACAACAGGGCACAGCGGCTGAGGCCTTCCAAAGAACATCAGAAGAGCCCTGCGGGATCAGACCAGTGGTCCATCTAGTCCAGCATCCTGCTTCACACAGTGGCCAACCAGTTCCTCTGGAGGGCCAACAACAGGGCACAGAGGCCGAGGCCTTCCCCTGATGTTGCCTCCTGGCTCTGGGAGTCAGAGGTTGACTGCCTCTAAACCTGGAGATTAAGAACACAAGAAGAGCCCTGCTTAGGGTTGCCAGCAGGTGGGGCCTGGGGGATCCCCCGCTTTTACAACTGATCTCCAGCTGACAGAGATCAGCTCCCCTGGAGAAAATGGCTGCTTTGGAGGGTGGGCTGTATGGCTTTGTGCCATAATGAAAGAAAAAGAGAAAGAAGCCAAAACATGCACAACTCCATGAGTGACAGGAAATCAGTTTGCCTTTTAATATGTTTGGGTATGCTTTCCATAAAATATAAAGCTTACATAGTGCTTTTTGTAGAAATCCCAGTCTGTGAAGTACAAATATTGTTCTCATATACTTTGTACAAAAGTACAATATTGAAACATTAGAAGAAGTTCCTTCAAACCATTTGAAGGCCTTATGTATCGATATATAACTATGTAATACATTCATATAAGTTTACATTTGATTTTCTATTTGGAGTGGAGAACAGATTTGAATTTATTATAAGTCCAGCCTTCTAACAACAGAGGTGTACCAATTTTCCCCAGTTAAAGGACCCTCTCTTTCAGAAAAATGAGGTGTCCTACAGTTTGGTGTAGTGGTTAAGAGCAGTTTGGTGTAGTGGTTTGGCATAGTGGTTAAGAGTGGCGGACTCTAATCTGGAGAACCGGGTTTGATTCCCCACTCCTCCACATGCAGCTAGCTGGGTGACCTTGGGCCAGTCACAGTTCTCTCAGAGCTCTCTCAGCCCCACCTACCTCACAGGGTGCCTGTTGTGGGGAGAGGAAGGGAATGAGATTGTAAGCCGCTCCAAGACTCCAAGTGAAGGGCGGGGTATAAATCCAATCGAAGAGATTGGATTTATACCCCGCCCTTCACTTGGAGTCTTGGAGCGGCTTACAATCTCATTCTTCTTTATACTGATACAATCTCATTCTTCTTTATACTGATAATTAGGATCATTCCCCTGTTTGTTAGATCTACTCATGTGCCTTTAGTAACAACTTGGCACCCTACAAACATTTAGCAGGAGAAGGGGAAGGTTTTTCCCAGCATGGAGAAAGTAATCTGCTTGATCAATAGGGTTGCCAACAGGCCTGGAGAATATCAAATACCCTGTCCCTTTAGTAGAGGCTTAATGGGTAGAGACAGGCTGCTGGACTAGATGGTCCACTAGTCTGATCCAGCAGGGCTCTTCTTGCATTCTTAAGTTATGGAAGCAAACTGGCAGGTGAGGCTCTTCGTGACACAGAGGTAAGTAACAATAGTAGAAAAGAAAGCTGTGTAAAAATATGCTATTAACAATGAACAAAATATATTAATATAAAGAAAAACCTATAACAACGTTGTACAATGAATAATCCAAAGTCTGTAATACACAATTGTTCAAAAGGTATTCAGGATACTCAGGGACTGATTTCCCGCAAGCCGCTGCTCCGTCCTCGCTCCTCCCTTCACCCCCATCATATGTGTCAATTTCCCGCTATTTGCTGCACGGCCGTATTTTGCCCCGCAGCTTTGCCTGATTTTCCCCGCGTCTACTTGATTCTCAGGGTCGAGTAGACGCTGGGGAAACTGGGCGAAGCTGCGGGGCTAAATGCGGCCGCCCAGCAAATAGCGGGAAATTGACACATATGATGGGGGTGAAGGGAGGAGCGAGGACGGAGCAGCGGCTTGCGGGAAATCGGTCAGTGTTTCAGTTCAAGTATACAGAATTCAAATAGGCAGTACTCAGTGTTCCAGTTCAAATGTGCGGAATTCAACGAAGTTCCAGATTATTTTTTCAATTTATTTATTACGGGTCTATATGACCGAAGTCTTGACCAAAAGAGAATGCAAAAGGGGTAAAATAAGTACATAAAATTGACATAAAATATGACAAGTAGTCACAATCAGTAAACATATAAAACCCAGGCATAGCTCAGAGAATAAAAAAGACCTAACTACACCAAGCCAACTAACTAAAATCCTCCAAAGATTAAAAATCGGTGTAGGTGTTTGCAAAGATGATAAAGCCTTCAGTGTTTCTTGAGAGGATCCAGATTATGTGCTTTGCTTCGGGTATCTTCTTCACACTCAAATTGGAATATTGAGTACTGCATATTTGAATTCTGTATACTTGAACTTGAAACACTGAGTATCCCAAATGCCCTTCGAACAATCGTGTATTACAGACTTGGGATTATTCATTCTACAAGACTGTTATATGTTTTCCTTTTTTAATCTATTAATATGTCTTGTTCATTTTTAATAGCGTATTTTTACACAGCTTTCTTTTCTGCTGTTGTCCTATCTGGCTGTGTGATCTCCCCTGCTCGTGGAAGTTAAGTAACCTCACCCGGAGAGCCACGTCCCATTAAGCCTCTGTTACAGGGACAGGCAACCAACCCTATTCGATCATCTACTTAACTTGTGCCTGTTGGACTGCTGCTAAACGCGCAGGAGCAAAGTCAGGCCCGTGGCCAGGATTTTTTCAGTCAGGGGGCATTTAAATTTCTTAGGGGCCCCTGGCTAATCGAATTAAACGAATGCCCGGCTCCTTCCCTGCATCCGCCACCACTTGGGCTCCCTGGGCTGGATGGGGAGTCGGGGGGGCTTGCCAGTAAATTGGGGGGCCTAGCCCCGAAATGCCCCACTGTGGCTACGGGCCTGAGCAAAGTGACTAGGGAACGTCAACTACCCCTCCGAGGAACTCCCCTACTAAATCATGCAAGCGTTTCCTTCTTTGCTTTGGAGGATGGGCTCTGTGGCATTACTATACCCTGCTGAGGTCCCTCCCCTCCCCAAACCCCACCCTCCCCGGGCTCCACCTCCGCATCTCTAGGGATTTCCCAGCCCAGAGTCGGCAACCCCATGTCTAGGGCAAAGGGAGAGGCGGGAGAGGACGTTCCCTGCCCGGGGCAGGAAGTGATGCGGGAAGGGTGTGTGCGACTACGTTGTCACTAGTGGACTCTTTGGGCAAAGGCGGGTTCTGGCTCTCTCCTGAGTCATCCCCACAATCCGTGGCTCACTGAGCCTCGATCCCGTTCCGATGCTGGTCCTGAGTCCGTCGGCAGAGCGGTCCGCGGGGCCGATTGGAGCGGCGGAGGCGGCGTGGTGGCAGACCGGCCATCTGGCGGCAGATCTCCTCTAAGGGCCAATCAGAGAGGGGCAGAAGGGGTTAGTCGATTGACAGCCTCTCTGTACACAGCCGGGGGGGGGGGACAACTCTCTGACCCTGTGAAATCCAAGCCAGGACTGCATTGGGAGGGCATCCCTGGGACTCACACCTTGAACCCAGCAGGAGGAAAAGAGGCTGTGGGCGGAATCTGGGGGAGGGGAGATGGTGGGCATGGAGAGGACGGAGCAGCCCCTCCCCTTCTGCCTCCAATGTTCCTCCTTATAAACAAAGGTGCATGTGTGTGCGTGTGTGCATGTCTTTTGGGCCCAGGGAACAAGTGGATAGATCCCAACCAATGCTCCCTCTAAGCTGTGGAGTCGTGTGAGCAAAAATTCTACTTTGTGAGCCAGTGGCATTAAAGTTGTGAGCGAGCGATTTGGCTACCGCATAAATTAGTTTGCTCTGGAGCCCTCCTTCCTGAGCTAAGGCAAAGAATGTGTGAGCTGGGGGCTAAAAAACTGAACTGGCTCACACTATTTCAGCTTAGAGGGAACACTGCTCCAGGGTCATCTTACACCCCTGCACAGTGCAAGAAATTCACAAGTACCTCCCCCTCCACACCCTCAGTGACCCCTGTTCCACACCCAGACGGTGACAAAAAACCTCCAGGATCCCTGGCCAAACCAGCCTGGAGAAAAATGGCTTCCTGACCCCAAAGTGGCGATCGGCATTTCCATGGGCGTGTCAGAAAGGGCCATGAGAACTAAGCCCTGATGCAACCCTTCCTGCCCTCCCTCTCATGATCTGCCTAAGTTCACAGAATCCGCAGTGCTGGCAGATGGTATGCAGGTGGTGTGCAGTGACAGTGTTCCTGGTGGCCGTGTCAGCAGCGCCCCCAGCTGCATACGGTTCTTCCTTTTTTGTTTTGTTTGGCTGTTGAGCCCCTTTATTGTCTTTAAAGCTCTTAGTTTACTTTCCCCCCATTTGTTACCCTGACTGCGGTCACGTTGGGAAGAGGCCCGAGGACCCATGACCCTGTCCCCCCCCCCCAAGCTCAGTGGCAGCATCTGATCGCTCCTTCCCCATCTGAAGCTTGAGCGGTTGGCTTCTGGGGACAGCGACTGCTCCCACCTGCCTCAAAGGTTCATGCCATGCTTGGACCCCAGTTTCAGGGAGACCGTGTGGAGGGGTACACGGCAAGAAAGGCAAGAAAGGCCCAGAATCACTAAGACTGCCCCTGCCAGCGAGCTTGGGTGTACAACAGCTTATCGTTATTCCTTTCACGATCCGGAAGGTTTGTAGGAAATGTCCCTGTCGTCACCTTTACTCACCCTGCATAGCTTCGTCCTCTTTGCAGACAATACGAGAACAGATCTCCTTGTTTATCATGTACGTCCTACGGACACTGTCAACAGAAAGAACAAGAATAACGATACACTCAAGAAAGGCCCCTCTTTGAAGCTCTGCATTTAGGAAGGCCACGGTGACTGCTGGGAAACATGAAAAACAGGAATGTGGGTTTTTTTAAAGAAGGGAATTGAAAACAGATCAGCCAGTATCATAATGCCCCTGTATAAATCAATGGTGCGACCTCATTTGGAGTACTGTGTGCAGTTCTGGTCAGGTTTTTTACTGAGGGTTGCCAGGTCTCCTGGTATGACGATTTACCATAGAGTTTCCAGCGATTCCTAGAGCAACATGCTGTCACTTCCGGTTTTCCCCAGATGTGATCTCACGTCGTGTGCAACAGCAGCGCCCCGCCCCGCCACGTCCCCGGCCCCCATCTCCTGCCGGGTGCCAAATATTGGCTAGCAACCTGAATTTATAAGGGTCCCTAAAAAAATTAAAAGTGAGCTGCTCCAAAGATGTTATTACTACTACCGTACTACTACTACTACTACTAATCACCCCATCCCTATTATCGTAGGACTCTGGGTGATGTGCATAGTATTAAAAACAGTAATTAAATAAAACAATCGACCATACTAAATTACATTAAGGAAAAACAGATGTTGAATAGTGTCTTAGAGTTAATTATTCCCCTATTACAGACCGCCGGCCCTTTTGTGGGCGGGGGGAAGAGGTCAAAACGAGCACGGGAAACTAAGGAGGGTGCCAGTCAAGGTAAAAACCGTTGCTGTCCTCAACCAGAAGCCTGGCGGAATATCTCTGCCTCGCAGGCCCTGTGGGATTGCGTAAGGTCATTCAGGGCCCTGATGGAATTTGCCCGAGAGTTCCACCGGATATCCTTAGGGCCGGGAACGACCAGCGTGTTGTTGTCTAAGCGTGTATAACTACAGCACAAAACGAAGAGAGCTGTGTGTTTCTCGAAGGCTTATGCTACATTAAAGTTTGTTAGTCTTAGGCCCCGGCCACACGTGCCGGAAAACATGGAGGGGAGGCGTGGCTGTTTGTGCCGTCGCATTCTGATCCGCCATTATGCGATCAAACGTGATGGCGGCGCACCGGGGTTTCGTCCTTCGGCGCGCGCCGCAAAGAGGACGGCTGGAGGGAATAGGCGCACGCCAGCACGATCACACCGAACGAGTCCGTCTGCAGCCTGTGGCAAACCATTTGCTAGTAGATCTTTGCAGGTACTTTTTAACTGCGGATCTTCGGCGGCACGCCACAGGTTGGCCACGGGTGTGCTACGCTTCCCAGATGTTGCGGTGTGATCACGCCCCGAAAATCCGCCCACCATTCGTGCCTTTCGCGCGGCAAATTCTCTGTGTGACCGGAGCCTTAAAGGTGCTACTGGGCTTTTTACTATTTTGCAGCAAGACTAACACGGCTAAGTCCTCTGGATCGACAGCATCAAAGGCTTCTAGTTTGTACAATCTAGGTAAGCCACAGAATTCCAAAGAACGTCATGATACCTTTCATTGTGAGGGACATCTCCCCCCGGACTCTTTAGGATTTCTAAGGGGGGGGGGAAATTGGCTTCTGCTGGAGAAACCACAAGGTTCTTTCTTACCTGGTAACACACAGGTAACTGATACACTGCTTCACAGGCTTGTGGACCGAGTACAGGCGTGTGCACGGAAACTGCTCTTCGCGGCATTCTGGGAGCAGACAAAGAAGGATATGGTCAAGAGAATGCCACTGATCATTGTGGAGGTTGGTTTGTGAATAAAGATCACCTAAACAACTCCTTATGGGGAAAAGAGCCACTGCACATAGGGTTGCCAAACTCCAGGTGGGGCCTGGAGACCTCCCGGCATTGCAAGTATTCTTCCAGACAACAGAGATTAAGATCTCCTGGAGAACTGTTTCGTCATGCATTCTATGTTCTAGTAACAAGTCATACATTTTTCTTATAAATTTCTGGTCTGAGCCCATTAAAATTTTATCTATTTCCAGATAGCTTGGATAGAAACCCATTGCTTTATCTTTGCCGTATCGTGATTTGATTTGGACCCTTTCCCACCAATTATTTCTTTGTATTCTTTTTAACTCCAGCCGCGTATCTAATAGTTCTTGGTATCTTATATTGTTTTCTTCTTGGTGAACAGTTGGATTCGTAAAGGCATCTAAAGGTGCCACCCATCTTGGGGACTTTCTATAGAAGTCATTTCTAATGTGCTCCCAGACTTTTAATAGGGCAGCTCTGAGCCAGTGCTGTTTAAAATATTTGTGGCTATTCGCCTTACCGTACCACACGAATGCATACCAACCCAAAAGTAGACCATGGCCTTCTAGCTTCAGGAGTCTATTATTTTCCAGTACTATCCAATCTTTGATCCAGGCCAGAGCTTCTGATTTATAATACAGAGACCAATTTGGAAGCGCAAAGCCTCCTCTAGATTTCACATCTTGCATCACTTTGAGTTTGATTCTTGTTTTTTTGTTTTTGTTTGCCAAATGAACCGAGTTATGAGTTTATCAAGTTCCTGAAAGTAATTTTGGTTTTGTATTATTGGAATAGTCTGAAACAGGAACATCAACCTTGGTAGTATGTTCATCTTGATGGTGGCTATCCTCCCAATCAATGATATCTGAAGATCGTTCCACTTCTCTAAATCTTACTTTATCTCTTTCAGTAGCTCCTTATAGTTATTTTCCATTAATGAGCTACATTTGTTCGTTATGTTTATTCCCAGGTACTTAATTTTCTTTTGTATTTCAAAACCAGTAAGTTCTTGTATATGGGAGACTTGTGTGTTTGTCATATTCTTGACTAGCATTTTTGTTTTTTGATAATTGATTTTAAGATCAGCTACCCCTCCATATTTTGTAAGATCAATATCAATCTATTGATGGATTCTATCGGATGCTCGAGTATAAAGACCAGGTCGTCCGCGGATCCTCTATCGGATTCTCGAGTATAAAGACCACATAACTACTAGCACTTTATAACAGATGGCCGCCACATCTTAATCTTAAATTTAATAAGTTGTATTTTGATATTTTATCGATTGTATTGTTTTAGACTTGATATTCTATTAATTGTATACTGGTTTTTAACTGTAAGAGGTCCCGCAGAGCCCTGATCTCCTCTGGGAGCTCATTCCACCAGATAGGGGCCGCCACCGAAAAGGACCTGGCCCTTGTGGTAGCTAGCCTAGCCTCTTTTGGGCCCGGGGTCACTAAACGGTGCTGTGACCCCGACCGAAGTGCTCTTTGGGGCCTATATGGGGAAAGGCGGTCCCTCAGGTATGTCGGACCCTGGCCATATATACACACACACACACACACACAAAATAAAGAAATATTTAAAAAAAGATCTGGAGAAAAATGGCAGATTTGGAGGGTGAACTTGATGGAATCACACCCCCACTGAGTTCCCCCCTCCCCAAACTCTACCCTCCACAAGCTCTGCCTCCCCCAACTTCCAGGAATTTCAGAGCCTGGAGCTGGCAACCCTACCTCCAGTGGGAAGGGAACAGCATCCCATGTGCCTTGGTGTTTAGTCACGCCGGCCACGTGACCACGGAAACGTCTTCGGACAGCGCTGACTCTTTGGCTTGGAAGCAGAGATGAGCACAGCCCCCTAGAGTTGGATTCGACTGGCTTTTGAGCAAGGGAAACCTTTACTTTAGAACCTTAGAGACCGGCAAGCATTTCCCCTCTGCTCTAATCGAGCGAATTACAACAAGCATTGTACCTCTGCATCCTGACTCCCCCTTTTTGCAATGCCCCTCCCACCTCCAGACTGGGATATTAGGACTCGGGGATCTCCATTCAGACTTGTATCTGATGAAGGGAGCTTTGGCTCTTAAAAGCTTATGCCCTGAAAATCCCGTTGTTCTCTAAGGTGCTATTGGACTCGAACTTACCAGACCCTTCTATATGGGACTCAGGTCGAAGACACTTAGGAAACTGCAATCGATTCAAAATGGAGGTCTGTTATGGGGGGGGGAGTCAAATTACAATGCTTGTATTACACTCTTGCTCAAGACTACAACCACTGGCTGCCTGTTAGTTTATTATTTATTTATTTTTGCGATTTCTATCCCGCCCTATCCAATAGCTCAGGGGGGTTTAATTCCAGGTGTTGGTTATTACTCGTGAAGTCCTTTCTCCTTGAGCCAGTTTGGTGTAGTGGCTAGGAGCATGGACTCTAATCTGGGAGAACCGGGTTTGATTCTCTGCTCCTCCACATGCAGCTGCTGGCGTGACCTTGGGTCAGTCACAAGTTCTCTCAGAGCTCTCTCAGCCCCACCCACCTCACAGGGTGTCTGTTGTGGGGAGGGGAAGGGAAGGGGGTTGTCAGCCGCTCTGCCTATTAAGGGCCTATTAAAAGATGCCATTCTGCAGGCCTGTCAAATCAGCTTATGCCAGAACTATTTTTTGTTCCAGCCCTGGCACCCGCTTGATAGAACAACTTGCCAGTCCGTGCTAGGAAGCTTCCCATACAGTTGGCTTTTTGGCAACTCTGCAAAGCAGAGCTACTTAGATAAGTGTTTTGATAGGCCATTGTGATCGTCACTCCAGGGATCTGTTTTGTTGTTGTTTTAGTAAAGCTGTTGTGCCTTTATGCAACGGCTCCTCCCCTGAACATCTTGTTGGTCTCAGATCTAACTTTTATAATTTTAGTATCTTTTTAGTGCGGCGTAATCTGCCCTGAGTCCCATCGGGGAGAGAGGTGGGCTGGAAATCATGTAAATAAATATATAACCCTTTCCAAGAAATACCGTAATTGTTAAAATAGACATTGCTCGTTTTTTTCCCCAGCATGAGGTGTCCTGGGTTGAGAAACACTGCCACCTACTGGGAGGCGACCTCTGGAGAGCTTGCCAATATTTTATGTGGGTTTGGTTGATTCTCATAAAAAGTATTGTCTGGATTTTGTTCTTGTTTTGGACTTTGCACGGGCCAGCACAGCCGCACAATGTCCTCAGTGCCTGGAGAGGCCTTGTCAGGGGTTGCCTGGCAACAGGACAGAAAAGGGTTGGTGAACTGGAGGGGGGGGAGAGAGAAAGGAGAGTCACTGAGGGGCTTTTCTGAGGGGAGCTGGGTTTCTTCTACGGTCTCCCTCGTCGCCAGCAGGGGACTTTGGAGCAGTGTTCCCCCTAAGCTGAGTTAGTGTGAGCTAGCTCACAGTTTTTTAGCCTCCGGCTCACACATTTTTGTCTTAGCTCAGGAAGGATGGCTCCAAAGCAAACTGATTTATGCAGTAGCCAAATCCTTGCTCACAACTTTAATGTCAGTAGCTCATATAGTAGAATTTTTGCTCACAAGACTCCACAGCTTAGAGGGAACATTGCTTTGGAGGGGCATAATTCCTGGAGAGGGAGGGGACATCCCCAATGCAATGATGTCACACAGAAGTGATGTCATCACAGTGGGGACCAGCCCATGCAAAGGAGGAGGAGGAGGAGGAGATTGGATTTATACCCCGCCCATCACTCAGAGTCTCAGAGCGGCTTACAAACTCCTTTCCCTTCCCCTCCCCACAACAGACACCCTGTGAGGTGGGTGGGGCTGAGAGAGCTCTGACAGTAACTGCCCTTGAGAGAACAGCTCTGACAGAACTATGGCTTGCCCGAGGTCATCCAGCAGCTGCCAGTGGAGGAGTGGGGAATCAAACCCGGTTCGCCCAGATTAGAGTCCGCATCCTTCACCACGACACCAAACTGGCTTTGAATCCTTTGAATCTTGCTTGCAAGAAGTGGGGCCCATGCAGGCCTGAACTCCAAGCGGCAAAGCTGCCGCTGGAGTTCAGGGGTGATCTTGGGAGGGCACGTTTCCCAAAGGCTCACGGGGATGCTTTTGAAAAACTCACCGTGACCTAGGTGGTATACGGCAGGACTGCGCTTAGCAGAAACGGGGGAGGATTGGGAAAGTGCTGAAAGTGCGACTTTTGAGCACCCTTTTGAGTCACCGGTGGTCACTTCCCCCCACAAGCTAGCTGTCCAGTGGCTGGCAGGAACCCCCACCTGGCAATGGGCACCCCTAGTCTCTCCTGAACAAGCAGGGTTGCCATCTCCAGGTTGGGAGATTCCTGGAGACCTTTTTTTTGGGGGGGTGAAGCCGAGGGAAGGTGGGGTTTAAGGAGGGGAGAGACCTCAGTGGGGTATAATGCCAAAGACTTCACCCTCAGGTAGGGAATGGCAGCTCATCTCTAGACGACAGGGAACAGCTCCCCTGGAGAAAACGGCTGCTTCGGAGGGTGGACTCCATGGCATTGCCTCCCACTGGGCACTCCATGAAATTGCAGAGCGGTCGGGTTAGAACGGATAAAAGGAAGTACTTCTTCAGCCAAAGAGTGATTAACACATGGAATTCACTGCCATGGGAAGTGGTGGCGGCTACAAGCATGGACGGCTTCAAGAGGGAATTAGATAAGCATATGGAGCAGAGGTCCATCAGTGGCTATTAGCCACAAGGTATAGATAGGGACTCTGGGGCAAGTGATGCTCTGTCTTCTTGGTGCTTGGGGGGGTCACACACAGCGGGCGTCAGCGGTTTGTTTTGTGTTTTTAACACAGTTTGCGCATGCGCATAGGCAGCAATCCACAGAATGGCGATCTTCACGCATGCGCAAAACACCCCGTCTTACATTTAAAGTTTAAAGGTAACGACTTACCTTTAAAGTTTAAAGAGCAAAGTGGCCTCCCTGAGGTCCCGGACTTCTCTAAAACGTTAAACTAAGGACCTTTTCTTTTCTTTTTTTTAAACAAACGCCGGGGCGAAGCTTCGCCCAAGCGCATATCGCCGACCTAAAAAAAAAATGGTGGTCGAAAATCGGAACCCTCGGGCTTCCGAACGGAAGTGGCTCTACAACGTTGTAGAGCGATCAGACAGAGGGTAAAGTGATTACAAGCGTTGCACTCAAGATACCACCACTTCGGGACCTAGTGGCAGAATACAACGGTTTAAAGCTCTTTGCAACGGTTAGGGACGGAAGGCAGATGTTCACCGTGTGAATGCCGGTATGTACACCGATTCCAACCGGCACCTATACCGTTGCAAATGCCCCGTCTGAACGCACCCAAAGAGTGATGAACACATGGGATTCACTGCCACAGGAGGTGGCGGCGGCTACAAGCATGGGCGGCCTCAAGAGGGAATTGGATAAGCATATGCAGCAGAGGTCCATCGGTGGCTCTTAGCCACAAGGTATAGATAGGAACTCTCGGTCTGGGGCCAGGGATGCTCTGTATTCTTGGTGCTTGGGGGGGCAAAAGTGGGAGGGCTTCTAGTGTCCTGGCCCCACTGCTAGACCTCCTGAGGGCACCTGGTATTTTTGGCCACCGTGTGACAGAGTGTTGGACTGGATGGGCCACTGGCCTGATCCAACATTGGCTTCTCTTGTGTTCTTATGTTCTTCTCTCATGTCCAAAAATGTGTGTTGGGCTAAGAGCGACTGCCCCAAGGTTACCCAGTGAGTTTTACCAGTGAGCGGAGAAGGGAGCGTCTCTGTTCAACCACTGACTTCACTCTACCACACTGACTTCTTTAGAGGCCGATGAGTAAAACGTAATGAATGTAAATGAGTAAAATGTAATGAATAAAAACACCAGTGGCACAAAGGAGACGCTGCTTAGGGGAGGGCGAACCGGAGCATGCAGGAGTTGATAGCAGCTTACCACCAGGTGCTGGTGATGGACCGCCTACGTCTGAAATTAAGAGAGGAAAGGGTTAATCCTCAGCTTGCGACAGTGAAGCTATACCCTTCAAGGTGAGTTGCAAAAGTGTCAGTACAAATTGGTTTCCAAAAATGCTCTTCACCGAGTTCTGACACTTCCTCACTGGACATTCTTCTAGCATTCATCTCCTGTAAAAAGTATTGGCCATCCGATAACGTGTCATTTCGATATTAGACTTCCGAGAGCATCTAGCCAGACTTCTTTAGCATTCTACCATTACACAATTCAGACACTCTCTTTGTCACAAAATCCAGGTTATTTGCTGTATTACTCGAGAATTTGGCATACAGAACATGTCTTGTTAGTGGCTTAATCTGGCCAAATTCCACACAAATCTAATAAAGGACAGTTGATGTATAGCATCAGGTGGGCAGTCGTGTTGCTCTGAAGCAGCAGAACGAATTTAGAGTCCAGCGTTGGCACCTTGAAGACCAACAAAAACAACATACCTTGAATAAAACTTTGTTGATCTTACAGGTGCCCCTGGGCTCTGAATTTATTCTCTTGATGTATAGCCGTTATGGAGCTGCGGTGGCTCAAGTGGTTAAGACGCTGAACTGCAGGCTGTGGAAGGTCGGTAGTTCAGCAGTTCGAGTCCTGAGTGTGCCGCATGACGGAGTGAGCTCCCGTCTCTAGTTCCAGCTCCTGCCAACCTAGCAGTTCGAAAGCAAGAAGTTGCAAGTAGATAAATAGGTACCACTTCGGTGAGAAGGTAACAGCGTTCCGTGCGCCTTGGTGTTGAGTCATGCCGGCCACATGACCATGGAAACGTCTTCGGACAGTGCTGGCTATTCGGCTTGGAAACGGAGATGAGCACCGCAACCCTAGAGTGGGATTCGACTGGCTTTCGAGCAAGGGAACCTTTACCTTTTATAGCCGTTAGCCTTTGCTTTGGAGTGGTTTTTTTGTGTGAGAGAAACCATTCTGGCCCACTGAACTTTGGCCCACGTAACTTTGGTTCCTTCTTTTGTTTGATTTGGTCAAACTGAAGGATATTTCAGGGGTTTCAACTCCATTAAGTGTTTATAACGCAATAACAGGGCTTGGCAAATGGCAGCTATGAGGCTGCCGTGGGGCCTAGAAATTTCATTGCGGTGCCTAGTAGTTTATTTAAAAGCTTACTTATTATTTTGCATCAGAATGTTTTATCGTTTGACATCAAAACAAACAATTATGTGGCTTAGCGGTAGAGTATCTCTGCTTGGTATGCAGAAGGTCCAAGGTTCAATCCCCGGCATCTCCAGTTAAGAGGATTAGATAGTAGGTGATGTGAAAGATTCCGCTGGAAATCCTGGAGAGCGACTGCCAGTCTGAGTGGACGATACTGACCTTGAAGGACCGAGGGTCAGATTCAGTATAAAGCCGCTTCACGTGTTCATATATGCATTCACATTCTTATAGGTAAAGGTAAAGGTTCCCTTGCTCGAAAGCCAGTCGAGTCCGACTCTAGGGTTGCGGTGCTCATCTCCGTTTCCAAGCCGAGGAGCCAGCGCTGTCCGAAGACGTCTCCGTGGTCATGTGGCCGGCATGACTCAACACCAAGGCGCACGGAACACTGTGACCTTCCCACCGAAGTGGTACCTATTTATCTACTTGCAGTTTCTTGCTTTCGAACTGCTAGGTTGGCAGGAGCTGGAACGAGAGACGGGAGCTCACTCCGTCATGCGGCACACTCGGGTCTCGAACTGCTGAACTACCGACCTTCCACGGCCTGCAGTTCAGCGTCTTAACCATCTTAACTGCAGCTCCTATTCACATTCTTACTGTTGCTGATTTATATGTAAACTAACCTTTACACCATTCATTGCTGGTGAATGGCACTGTTAATACTATTGTGTAAAGAGATCTTATCAGTATTAAGATTTGCCCCCCCCCAGCCCATCTACAACAGCGTGGTGGTGGGGCAGTGCCGTCAAGTCACAGCTGATTTATGGGGAGGCCCCGGTGGGGTTGTCAAGGCAAGAGGGGTTCAGAGGTGGTTTTGCCATTCCCTGCCCCTGCGTCCCAGCCTTGGCATTCCTTGGAGGTCTCCCGTACAAATATTAGCCAGGGCCGACCCTGCTTAGCTGCCAAGATCTGACGAGACTGGACTCGCCTGGGCTAACCAGGTCAGGGCGAAACCATTGGACTGAGCGAGGCAGCATGCCTGGAAATCAGGGGGGTGCTACATCAGTGGTTCAGACGCTGAGCTGCAGACTCCAGGGTGACTGATCCGTGCCACCCCTTGCCTGGGAATGAAGGTAGGCGGTCTTTGAGGAGCCAGGCATGAGAAGCAAGTATCTTACCCTTGCTGTATGCTACAGGGGTCGTTTCGTAGAAAAAGAGGTGCAAGAGCTCATTAGCATAACTCATTTGCATATGCCACACCCCCTGACATCACCGGAAGTGTGTCAGAAGGCAACACCCACCGCTCAGGCTCCACTGGACTCTTTTGGATTGCTAGCTATTGGGGGGGGGGGCCGGGCAGATCTGTCCTCGCAGAGG
>NW_015171602.1:16318-24128 GCF_001447785.1 Gekko japonicus
GGGGGGCTCTGCAGCTTACCTGGCTGCTTCTTGCTCTGACTGAGGGCTGCTGGGAGCAGGGGGTGGGGCTTGTTGCATGTGCCCGCCCCCTGGGCTCTTTACTGCCGGAGCTCCGCTCCTGTGCGCTCCTGCAGGACATGACCCCTGGTATGCTATAAGGAGGAGCAAGAGAGCTTACCTGCCGGTGTTGCCGCTGGATCAGGTGCACCTGGAGAGAAGAGAGAGAAGGCTGACATGGCTGACAGATGCAAAGTAGACATGGAAACACAAAGAAGGTGAGAAGGGGAGCTGGAACTTCGCCACCGAAAGTACAGTGAACAAATCTATATCTGTCCTCCTCGTTAGGTTTCACCATTTGAAATCCTAGGTTACGCCTAAAAAAAACAAAACCCACCTGTCAGTTAGTTCTGACACAGCAGCAAATGATGTGGAAACGGGAACGAATTAACCTGAGTTATCTCGTGAGATCGGTTAGATCAGGGCTTTTTTTGTAGAAAAAGCCCAGCAGGAACTTATTAGCATAATAGGCCACACCCAACAGCAGAAACTCATTAGCATATTAGGCCACACCCCTGACAGCACAGCTCATTAGCATATTAGGCCACACCCCCAAGTTACCAAAAGTGTGCTCATCCAGCCACACCCACCTTTTGCTTCTTATTCTGTTTACCTTGTTTGTTGTCAAAACCCAGGGCCTTTTTTGTAGCAGGAACTCCTTTGCATGTTAGGCCACACACCCCTAACGTAGCCAATCCTAATGAGTTTCTGCTGTTGGGTGTGGCTTTTTATGCTTATGAGCTCCTGCTGGGCGTGGCCAACTTGGGAGCCAGCTGGAACTCCGTTCCTGTGTGTTCCTGCCCAAAAATAGCCCTGGGTTAGATGGTTCTGCATTGAGCACCCCTCAGAAAGAAACAACAGACTCAGAGGAACAAACTTCACAAAACGCACATCAGTTAGCCAACCTGGCCCACGGAGGGGGATGATTTTCCTTCCCGGCACAGATTTGTGGCCCGCGTCTGGCAAGGGTGTCTTGAACCCCCGGGGTTCCCGGCCATCAGGGCTTACCCCGGCATCTTGCTCTCAGCAGAAACACTGGAGACGAAGAGTTAATTATACATTACGAAGTCCTCAGGTCCCCTGTGTGTCTCCTTGGAGTTAAGGAGGAGTCCTTCTCCTCCTGTGTGTAAAATGGCCAAGAGAGATTCTTCAACATGCCGAGGGGGATTTCACTATCTGCCTTAACGCTGCCACCACCACCACCCCCGCCAAACAGACCTTCTTTCCCTTCCTGGCTGCAGGAAAGCTCCACTCTGTCTTTTAGCTTCCACAAACTCTTTAACTTCAGCGCAACTGTGGCTTGGGTGTGCCTCTGGCAGCCCAATCTTCTTCTTTGACCAGGGTCATCTGTATTTCTATAGCGCCGGCTGGCTCTGAGGAGACCCCCTCCCCCCTTCTTTCTCCATTCTCCTCCTCCGAGTCAGCAGAGAGAGTCCCTCATAGCCTCTGTGCACTGTACAGAGCGCAAACGCCCAAAATGATCCTTTGGGGACTGCAAACTTTGGCATGACTCCCAGAGAGTAAGGCCTTAAACCACGTCTCTCAAAACAGGGCCACATCTGTTTCTCTTTCCCCCCTGCCTGTTTTTTTAGGTCTCCAGACTGGCGAAGAGTTCTGGACGCTTGTAGCCTGTGTTGTTATGTCAGTTTGTCCTAACAGAAGAGAACAAGAAGGGTTTTGTTTTTAGGTGACAGAGGCCAAGGCTCTGTGATGCCTCTCAGGGGGCAAAGGTGAGTCTTGCGTGGATGGAATCCTTCCTGACAGCATTCTAGCGGTTGCAGCTTGCTGGGAGAATGTGGAGGCTATCAGGTGGACTCTTGTGATGAGGGGGCAGCAACACTATTGCCAGTGACTCTCTGAGAGTGGCCGTCATGACTGCAACGTGAGCTTTGTTTTCTACGGCAACTCTTATTCTTTTGGCATTTCTGCTGGGACAGCATAGGAGACCAAATAGGAAAAACGAACTCACCGAAGAAAACCGCTATTCTATAACTTTAACAGGGGTCATTTCGTAGAAAAAGAGGTGCAGGAGCTCATCAGCATAACTCATTAGCATAACTCATTTGCATATGCCACACCCCCTGACATCACCAGACGTGTGTCAGAAGGCGACACCCACCGCTCAGGCTCCACGGGACTGATTTGGATTGCTAGCTATTGGGGGGGAGGGACGTGCAGATCTGTCCTCGCAGAGGAGGGAGAGCTTGTACCTGAATAAAACTTGGTCTTAAAGGTACCACTGGACTGCTTTGGACCGGGGGGCGGGGGGGGGGCTCTGCAGCTTACCTGGCTGCTTCTTGCTCTGACTGAGGGCTTCTGGGAGCAGGGGGTGGGGCTTGTTGCCTGATGCCGCCCCCTGGGCTCTTTACTGCCGGAGCTCCGCTCCTGTGCGTGTAGTGGTTTGGTGTCGTGGTTAAGTGTGCAGACTCTAATCTGGGAGAACTGGGTTTGATTCCCCACTCCTCCACTTGCACCTGCTGTGACCTTGGATTAGTCACAAGCTCTGGCACAGCTGTCCTTGAAAAAGAGCAGTTTGTGTCAGAGCTCTCTCAGCCCCTCTGCTCTTCTCTTCTGCAGGAAATGACCCCTGACTTTAACACACTTGGTTATACTTCCTATAATGTTTATAATGCAAACTTCTTGCTCTAGACAACATTCATCCTTATGTAAAGTACATTTCATATGTATAAGCAAAGCCAGTAGCTAACGGTATGAGTACAATTCAAAATCTTGATGTAAATATTCTTGACACTGTTTTGACCATGTTCCTAGAATGTTTTCTCTTTAAAGTGTCTTAACGGAGCTTTCAGGCTCCTAAACAACGTTTATCATTCCTTCGTTTGAAAACGTAGATCCACGGAATGCAAGAGATAAATCGAGGACACGCTTTCCTAGGATTAAAAAGCGGTTTCAAATGTCTTTTTCAACTCTCTCTCTCTGTTGGTGTTCGTCACCAATTTCTTGACGGATTACTGAAGGAATGACAATAATATAGATAATATGGATCAACGCAATATCTCTCTAATGTCTTCCCAAAGTGTAAAAATTCGCCACTGGGTGAAGACGTGAGAAACCAGTTCAAGGGGTAAGCCAGAAGCGATATCAATCTGCTCTAGGAATCACTAGAATTGCTATGGTTTTGCCATAGACCACAAGTCCTAGAGGTATGATGTCACTTCTGGGTTTTTCCTGGAAGTGACATCATGCCACTGCTGATGGCATCCCCCCGGGTCCTTGCCCCCACCCCGTTGCCTCCTGGTTGCCAGGCCAACCCTTAACACTAAGTCATCGTAACAGTGTAAAGTCAAGTATAGTGACCAGCCATCTTAGTCTGGCCTGGTAGTTCGTTGAGGAAAGCAATGTGCAACATTTCTTTATTAACTCTTTATTACAAAAATCACTCCATTTACGCTTTGCCATTTGGGTCCTTTCCTTACTTTCTTGTAACAGTGAGCTGGATCCCACCATAAATTTTAACTAATGAGGGATTTTTTTGTCAGTGGAACGTAGGTTTGCCAGGTCCCCACCTTTACCCGGCAGGGGGCACCACACTCTTCTTCGGGGTCTTCTGGTGTGCGTACTTTGCACGTGCTCTGCGGTGATGTCACCCAGAAGTGACGTCATCGCACTGGGCACGTCATGGGGGAATGCTCTAGCGTCTGGCCAAAATCTCTATGGCCACCATAGGGTTTTTGACCGAACGCTAGAGCGTCCCCCCTGTGCCGTGCCCAGTGCGATGATGTCACCTCTGGGTGACATTATTGCACTGGGCTCGTCGAGCACCATGGACCTCTTTGGGGGCGGGGCTCCCCTGCCAGCAGCTGGCCAGTGGGCAGATTGAGGGACCCGAAATCGGGGGAAGCCCTGCCCCCATCGGGGGGGATCGCAACCCTAGTGAAACAGGACTCTCTCACACTCCCCACTGTAACTCAGAATGCTCCCAAAAATGTTGTTCTAGGAACAGTATGGGGGTGGAAGTCTGCAGAAGGAGGGAGGAAGCTGTTTCAGGGGGTTTCAAGATTCTTCCCAAGATGTTCAGTTGCATTTTTATTATACTGTTGGAACTATCAAAATATGGGGGGGGGGGTTGTCTCCACTGTTTTGTCCCACATATTTGTGTACGTATGAAGCGCTGTCAGCCCTGACCTGGATGGCCTAGGCTGGCCCAGTCTTAGAAGCTAAGCAGGGTCAGCCCTGGTTAGTCCTTGGATGGGAGACCCCCCAAGGAAGTCCTGGGTGGTTGTGCAGAGGCAGGGAATGGCCAACCTCCTCTCTGAACATGTCTTGCCTTGAAAACCCTGCAGGGTCGTCAGGAGTCAGCTGTGACTTGACGGCACGGTCCACCACCAGAGTGTCATTGAGTCACAGCCAACTTTTCATGACCCCTCTCAGGTTTTCAAGTCAAGAGGCATTCAGAGGTGGCTTGCCACTGCCTGCCTCCAGTCAATTGACATCCTTTTTACACAATCAACCCCCAACGGGAGTTTCTAGAATTGTACACCCGTTCCTCCTTGCTTGAAAGTCTTCCAAAGGGGCAAGTTTCCTTTTGTGGTTACATTGAAGTTTAAATTGATGTTTGTTGCTGGTCCTACAAAAGACCCATTAAGCAGCTGACAATCATAGACAGAGTCCTCCTGTCTTTCTCAAGGCGGCCAGGTTTTCAAGTCAAGAGGCATTCAGAGGTGGCTTGCCATCGTCTGCCTCCAGTCAATTTACATCCTTTTTACACAATCAACCCCCAACGGGAGTTTCTAGAATTGTACACCCGCTCCTCCTTGCTTGAAAGTCTTCTAAAGGGGCAAGTTTCCTTTTGTGGTTACATTGAAGTTTAAATTGATGTTTGTTGCTGGTCCTGCAAGAGGCCCATTAAGCAGCTGACCATCATAGACAGAGCGCTCCTGTCATTCTCAAGGCGGCCAGGTTTTCAAGTCAAGAGGCATTCAGAGGTGGCTTGCCATTGCCTGCCTCCAAGCAGAGGCCCCAGTATTCTTTGGCGGGGCCCCCAGCCAAATACTAACCAGGGCCGACCCTGCTTAGCAGCCAAAATATGACAAAACTGAACTATCCTGCACTGTCCAGGGCAGGGCCACATAGACTTAGACACAAAATATCTCCCCATTTTCAAAGAGAAAATGACAGCCTTCCGGTAGCCAGCATCTCCCCAAATGTGTAAATCATGCTGCCGAGATCAGACGTTTCTTTTGCCCAATCATCACTGACTGCCTGTTCGTTTCCAGGCACAATGCAATACACTTGCTTTGAACGTTAAAAACGAAATACCTGAAATACCTGACAGGCTTCTCCAAGATGCCCCTAATGAGGCTGTGCCATTGCGCCGTGTTTTCCCTGAGTCTCGAACTTACCTGTAAGAGTGGCAGCGTCCCACAATACTCAACTCCTGGTTTCATTCTAATTTAAAAATGCGGTTCTTCCTTCCTCCTCGTGCTGTGTTGCAAACATGACTCGTGATTGCTGGCCTGTGCCCTGATGGATGCATTTAATTCTTTTGAAGGCTACCAGCATGACAGCGCACAATAACATTTCAAACTAAGGCGCATGCGGCCCCTTCATATTTAATTTCTGAAATGTGCCAAGATCCCATTCTGTAAGAATGTGCATTGTTTATATTCGGACATACACACACGCACACACATCCAGCAAAATACTTACTAATATTTGCCTCTGCATTTTTGAGAGCCGGGCCGCTACCCATGGCATTGCCCCCCATCCCACCCCGATGTCCCTGACCCCAGTTGCCTACTGGTTGCCTGGCAACTCTAACACCAAGTCATCATACCAGTGTAAACCACTGTAACCCAGTGCAATTTACTCGATAGCTGGAACGATTTAGTGCAAGATTTTAAGCTTGTTTACTTGTTTGGTGGTGGAAAGTACTATCAAGTCTCAGACGACTTATGGCAACTCCCTAGGGTTTTCCATAGTGGCCTCTCCTGCATTACTTGATCCATCATATTGTCTTTTGTCTGCCCACCCCCACAGCATCCCTTTCCATCCAAATGCGCACATGAGAGCCAGCTTGGTGTCGTGGTTAAGTGCGCGGACTCTAATCTGGAAAAACCGGGTTTGATTCCCCACTCCTCCACTTGCACCTGGCTGGATGGCCTTTGGCAAGCCGTGGTTCTGGCACAGCTGTCCTTGAAAAAGAGCAGTTTGTGTCGGAGCTCTCTCAGCCCCACCCACCTCACAGGGTGTCTGCTGTGGGGAGGGGAAGGGAAAGGAGTTTGTCAGCCGCTCTGAGACTCCAAGTGAAGGGCGGGGTATAAATCCTATCTCTCCTCCTCCTCCTCCTCCTCCTCCTCCTCCTCCTCCTCCTCCTTAAAAACCTCCTCCTCCTCCTCCTCCTCCTCCTCCTCCTCCACAGGAGCAGGTGGAGACAAAATACTATAACTTTGGTTAAATGGTGCCATCAATTGTTATCTGTTGCTATTATTGATGTTATTTCTTATGTCTTAATGACTAATTGGAATAGTAGCTATTGGATTATGCATTTATCATCTTGTTGTAACCCACTGTGAGCCTGCTTGCAGGGGAGGGAGGGAGGGCTAGAAGTCAAATAAATGAAATGAAATGAAATGAAGGCAAATGACGTCCAGAGGTGGCTGGCCATCGCCTGCCTCCGCGTGGCAACCCCGGGCTTCCTGGGTGGTCTCCCATTCAAGCACTAACCAGAGCCAACCCTGCTCAGCCTCTGAGCTCTGACGAGATCGAGCCCGCCTGGGTCACCCAGGCCGTGATGTCTTTACTTAGGTCCACTGCCACTTAGTCCTTAATTAGGATTGCACTGCTAGTGGGAAACTGTACCTGTTGGGTCTGGAGGGTCGTCTTGAGCAAGGGCCACAGGCAAAAGCCAATCTAGAAGGAAACAAGAAGATCTGTAAGGAAACAATAAGATCTGTAAAAGAAGGAAACAATAAGATTTGTAATTGGCACGCAGAGACACAAATTAGTAACTTCTCCCCAGTCCCTAGAAAAAGATGACGCTGAGTTCCCAGATAGTTTCTTCCTTGCGCTACAGCAGAGACACGCAGAGGGTTCTCGGAGGAAGAAGAACAGGGACTGAATGTGAACCGAGTGTGCAAAACCGCTCCTCATCTCTAGCTTTTTGTGTAGCTTGGCCCTTGATGCACAAAAAGTGGCTGGCAGAAGCCACCTGTGGGTTTCCAGAATGCTGCTGCCTTGGCATAGCTCTGCTTGTCCATGTGTTTTTGTGGCTCATGATGTGCCACGTGTATTGAGAGAGAGAGAGAGAGAGAGAGGGAGGGAGGGCGGGGGAGGGGGAGAGAGAGGGAGAGAGAGAGGGAGAGAGGACTGCCAGTGAGTAACGTAAGTCACATAAGCAGCCTTGGAACCACCTACTGCTCAACAAAGGGAGAGGAAAGTGTTCGGAAAAACACTGTGCATATTTCAGATGACAAAGGGCAAGACGATTTCAGGTAGACAAAAGATGGGGGAAGTTTCCCGCAAAGCTGGGTGGGAGGAAGTCATGTATAACTTCAGATTTTATGATAGCCATCTGCATAATGGCAGTTTGGTGTAGTGGTTAAGTGTGTGGGCTCTAATCTGGGAGAACCGGGTTTGATTCCCCACTCCTCCACTTGCAGCTGCTGGGTGACCTTGGGCAAGCCGTAGTTCTGTCAGAGCTGTCCTTGAAAGAACAGATCTTTCAGAGCTCTCTCAGCCCTGCCTCCCTCACAGGGTGTCTGTTGTGGGGAGGGGAAGGGAAAGGAGTTTG